>NC_056747.1:1308112221-1308365872 GCF_019279795.1 Protopterus annectens
ATTTTATTGTCAGAACTTGAATAATTCCTGTCAAATTAATTACTGGAAAATCAGCACCAATATCAGCTTTACAACATGAGTCATCTAAGGAATACAGCACAAGACTCTTCTTTCAAAAAAGACCTGCAGTCTCTCATTACAAATATACAGGAACTTACAATAAAAATCGACAAGATGGACAATAAAATAGATACTTTTAAAGAAAAGTGCTCACAACAACTGGAACAGCTTCAAGAAATGTTTACACAGCAGAAAGGACAGATATCACTTATTGAACAGTCATTAAGTGACATTGACACTAGAGTTCAAGTAGAAGAACAACAAACTGAATTCTTACTTCAACAGAATACATATTTACTAGAAAAACTTGATGATATGGAAAACCGAACAAGAAGAAATAATATTAGAATATATGGTCTACCAGAAAAATCTGAAGGGGACAATATGATAAACTTTCTTACCACCTGGATACCAGATGTAACAAAAATACCTGAAGCTCTTTCATATGGTATAGAACGGGCATAGATCACTAGCAGCTTCTGGAAATGCTTCTTCTCCGGTAAGAACAAGCCGAGATCTATAATTGTGAGACTTTTTTCTACACAAGATAAAGATCTTATATTAAGAAATGCTTGGGCAAATTCTCCCATCAAATACAATGATTCATTAATAAGATTTGACAATGATTATTCTACAAAGGTGGTTTCAAAAAGAAAAGAATTTCTACCAATAAAAAAAACCCTGAAGCAAAAGCAACTGAAAGTCCATCTTTTATCCCCAGCAAGACTGAAAGTGTTTCTACCAAATGGAATAAAAATCTTTGAAACAGTAGATTCAGCAATAAAATACCTTACCAACAACATCCTAACACATGAAGAATCTATGGACTGGACAATAAGTACACCGAAGAGAAATGCTGAAGTAAATAACTGGAAAACTGTTGAGCAAAAGAAAAAAAAACTAAAGGACAAATAATCTTACATATGTTATATTCTGTAAAATCTAAATAATAATACTAACAACAAAAGAAAAGTTCTTACTGTCTTCAAGTTACACCAAAACAGGTACTGTTTTCAATTATATTTTAAATGTCAAAATTAGCAAAAATGTAAATACATTTATTTCAAATCACATCAATATACTAAGCATAATTTAGACATTACTCTATTTTTCATTATTATCCATCTATTATTTTCATATTCTTAATCAGAGTAATCAATGCATAATAATGTTCCCAAATAGTTTATTTATTTATTTATTTTCTCTCTTTGTGTTTTGTTGTTTTTATTTTTCTCTTCTTTTATTAAATCTTCATTAACTTATAATACTTTAATCAGTATATGGTTATATTGCTTAATAGGTATAGTAATGGCTGCTATATAACTTATTATTAGTTACATCCCTGATAGTATTACTTTTTATAAGTTAAAAGTGTCCCTGTTTGGATAAGCTAATGCTGGGCAGAAATGTGTTGCTTTTGAAATGAAGTATTTCAGTTAGGATGTATCATAAGACTACTTTAAATAATCTTAAAAGATGTTCTGCCTTTGACCCATATGCACATACTGATATAGTCCAGTGAAAAATATGTTTTAAGTGATATTTTGAGGCTATAAGTCATGTGTGTTGTGGCTCCAGACATCCGGAGTTGAAAGATGCTTGTGACTAGCTTAGATATCCTGTTGTCTTTTCTTTTGTAGAGAAATAAGGCATAGCATGTTTAAAATGCAAAGTTTGACAGTTGTGAACACTACTCCGTAAACTAGAGTGCTTGCACACTACATGAGTTTGTCACCAAATAAGAGGAGGGAAAAGAAAAAAAGGAAAAACACATACCTTTTCCCCGCTTGGTTCTCGAGACAATTTAACAGCCACAAACATCACTAGAAACTTGAGTTACTTATTGCTTGTCGCATTTACTTGTATACGCCATCCCCTGACTCTTTCTAATTCACGTCTAGTCAGAAAATAAGCTAGGTTCACATTTAAAGATACAGAAACCTAAATTCCTTCTAAGGAAACATAAATAATATAAAATGTTCATATAAATATACACAGATATTTATTTTTGAAGCACTTTCAGTTTATGGCTACTAGACAAAATAGAACAAACAATTGGTTACTGGAATAAATATATATTTTCAACAGCAGACAGATTATATCTTATTAAAATAAACATATTTCCCAAAATATTATACTTAATACAAAATTTTTCATTGCCACCTCCAAAATATATTATTCAAAGATACAATAAACTAATTTTAAATTTTCTATGGTTTCCAAATAAACCCCGTATAGCCTTAAATAAACATTTGCCAGATTGGGAAGATGGTGGAATTAATTTACGGATATTGATTTATATATTACCTCATCTGTTATTAAAACATAACACTATGGTTAAATAATTCATACACACCTATATGGAAACAAGCCCATGAGCAGATTTACATAGAAATCAATTATAATCACATACAAGACAACTTAACAGTAATACCATCACCCCTTATATGGATGTTAAAAGATTATTTTTAGGAAAAGGAATAATATTAATAAATTGCCATCAAACTATGTAAGCTCTACACTTTCAGTGTTCAGAACATATATAAACAAAATACCAAATATTAATTCTTGGATTTTTCTTATTTTCCTATAGCTTTTACACCAAATATTCTAGATACATTCCAAATATCTAAAATAAATATACTTAAAGAAGAAACATTACTCTTTTGGCATCAACTTATAGAGAAAGGGAAAATTCTAACAAAGGAACAGATCATTTATAATTATAATATAAATAAAGACAATTGGCTGTTTTTACAAAATCTAAGGCATTTTCTTATAGATAAAATAGAACAAATGCAACCTTCAGTTAGACATGAAGCTCCAAAACTCATTGAATACCTTATTCTTATCACAAAACAGCCTTATCAGGGTACAGGTTATTTGTCTAATATCTATAAAATTGTTAAAAACAAAAACTATCATGAAAAATCATACTGGGATTATTATACTTTAATAAACAACCATCCTCCAGTTGAAGAAGAAAAAAGTAATATTCTAAAATCTTCCAAATTTTCTACATTATCAAAATACTGGCAATTATTCACTTGGAGATATCTACATAGAAGTTTCTATACACCACATAGGTTAGCCAAAATGTATTCTATTGAAGATCAATGTTGGAGATGCCGTACCAAGATAAAAGCAGATTGGCATCATGTTTTTTATGAATGTATATGTCTCAATATGTACTGGAAATCCATTAATTATTTTTTTCAGACTGTTTATAATGATAATTTTCAATTAACAAAGTCTTTAATTTTATTCAACTCTCCTGTTCCAAACTGTGTACCAAAAAAAGACACTAAAATTCTATGGTCACTATTGGCAATTTCACGTAAAATCCTAACTATACACTGGAAAAATGAGGCTTCACCTACGTTCAAGGAATTTGAGACTTTAACAACAACAGTTGCTCACATGGAAATATTAACAGTGAAGAACAGAACTAAAAGATCTACTTCTTACTATTACTCTTGGATGAAAGTACTGGAAATACTTGAAAATATCAAAGAAGATATATCATCTTATGTTTCTAACTTTATATAATATAGAATTTCAATGTTATTTGCATAGACGCCAATGTAAATAGTTATATAATGCTTTGAAGTTAGTAATGTTTTAGAATTGTAAATATGTTATTTATCTTTATTTCATGTAATGTTTAAGACATCTTATTTGAAATAATAAAAAAAAAATATTTAGTGAAGAATTCTCATGTGATACCTTGCTAATGGAACCAAAACTATTGCAGGGAACATTGAACCCAATAATTGAAGGATCAGTCAAGCTAATAGAGTAGAACTCTGAATGATCTTTTTAACCTGGAATCATATGGTTTGTGTACTTTGTAAGGGAAGGGAGGCTGTCAAGGACACTGTGTTGAACAAAGCTCGGATGAACTCTAGTACTTGAACTGGTTCTAGCTCAGATTTGTTGTGATTGATAATAATTCCTAGCTGACAGCATAACTGGAGTCCATAATGATGTCTTTTGATCAGATGGTGCCTGGTCATATTGGTGATGAGCCATTCGTCCAAGTAAGGAAACACCTATAATCCCTGCAGCCTCAAGTGAGATGCCACTACTGCATGCCCTTAGTGAACACCCTGAAGGTTGTGATGAGACCAAAGAACAGAACTCTGAACTGGTAATGACTGGCTCCCAGCCAGAAGCGTAGGTATCTTCTGGATTGTCTGTTCATTTTTATATGACAGTATGCATCCTGAAGGTCTATTGAGAACATCCAGTCGTCCTTGTGCAGAAAAGGGAGAATGGACTGAACTGTGACAATCCACAATTTGGTGTACTGAACTGACTTGTTCAGAATGCGGAGATCCAAAATTGGTCTCCAGTCCCCTGTCTTCTTTGGCACTAAAAAGAACCTTGAGTAAGTTCTGGACTATTTCTGTTCAGGGGGGACCTCTTGGATGACTTTTTTTCAAGCAGCATCTTTACTTCTAGTGCTGCTTATTTCCTCTGATTGGGTGGAACATTGGGAATTTTGTTTACTGTTAAGGAGGGGAGGGTAATATATAACCTCTGGAAATAATCTTCTGCACCCATGAATCTTTTGTAATCTCTAGCCAGGCTCTCTCTCGCGCAGGGATAAATGACCCCTGACTGCCTCAGAGCTGGACAATTGGGCCTCTTTCAGAAGCACTGGTTGGATCCATCAGAGAAGATATTTCAATATCCTTGGTTTTGCGGCTGTCTTCTGTGACGTGGGAGGTGTCTTTCATTAGAAATCTCCCCTCTGCCCCTGGGGGAACTATCTCCACATGGATCTTGGAAAGGACCCTGGGACTTTCTGAACCACATTTTTCAACCACCTCACTGACTTCTAAAGAAGGTCCTTTGGTGACTCGAAAAACGTACGCCCACAGCAGACAGAGTTTTACCATCCTGCTCAGACCTAGATAGTGTGTCTCTAACCTTGGGGCCAAATAAAGAACTTCCATTAAAGGGTGCATTGACAAAGGAAGACTTGAAGGGCTCTGTAGAATCACACAGGTGCACTCAGGCATGCCTCCTAATGGAAACGCCTGAACCTGCCACCTTTTAGGTGCCTTTGGCTGCATGGGAGATGAGCTTCATGAATACGTCTGAAATAGATTTTAGGGTAGCCAACTGTGAGACAATTAAGCTCTCTACCTCAGGAGTAATGGTCCCAGAAGGGATTTGTTAAATTATTTAATCAAATCCCTCTGCAGTCTAGTAAAGTGTGCCAGATAATTTAGGAATTGAAGTGCAAAAGTTGTTGAAGCATATACACGCTTCGTGAATCTGCCCGAATCCTAAACTCCTTGTTAGGGGCATGAACAAAGGACGTGTGTTCTGCAAGTTCCTTTTGTGTGGCTGCCGCAATGACCACGTTATCAGCTGGTATTCCCTTTCTCCAAAATTCCCTATCCTTGGGTGGTGCCAGGATCCTGTCTGGTCTCTTGGGGATCAGCTCAATGTAATCAGGTTCCTTCTACACCTATCAAGAGATCAAATGAATGAACTTGTCACGGGCAGAGTCACACAGGAGGTAGGCAGGCCAGCTACAAAGGCTTCCAGGAATACTGATTCCTACTGGTAAGGGTTGTCAGTTAACCAGTCACCCATTTGCTTGAGGATCTCTAGTATGTCTCCAAAGGAGACGTCATCAGGTGGTGATCTTGGGGACTCTTCCCCTTCATTGAAATCAGTATCCCCTGCAACCGACTCTTGAGAAGAGTCTAAGTACTTCCTTTTGCACTTTCTCTTCCTAGGGACTTCTTTGGCGGAGTGTTCTGGATAAGTATCGGAAGATATTAATATACCCTGCTGGGTATCCAGGTGACTTTAAGCTGGCTGTTCGTTTGGTGCAGGTAGTTGAGGCTCAAGATGCAAAGACAACTGGGTCTGGGAAGTAGGAGACAAGGACGGCGGAAACTTCCTTTCTCTTGAAGCAGAGAAAACTCTCTCCACTTACCTCATAAGCAGAATGCCTCAGACAGAAAGAGACTGACAGCGTCATGAAAACATGCTTATGGACCGCTGGCTCCTTTCGTCCTGAAGACAAACCACTAGAGTCAGAGGTCGGTGCTGAGCTGGACAGTGCCAAGACTCCAAGGGGCAGAGATAGCTCTGAAAACTTTGTAGTCAACTCCAACACCCCGGATTCACGCCAAAACTATGTCTCCGAGTCATCTGGCTCCAACATGGTCAAAGCCGGTCCACTCAGAGACGGTACCGGCATAGAAGATACAATGATCTTAAGATCTGATATGGATGGATGCAGGATTCTCAGATCCAACTGCTCCGAAACCAAAGGTCAGATCGGAACAAGAGACAGAATAGGTGGGGTAGTACTCGCAAAGGTCTCCAGGCCTGATGGGGTACGAGCTGCAAGAACCCCCATTTGAATTTGCATCAAGAGGAATTGCCTCATCATTCTGTTCACATCTGCTTGTGTGAGACTTTTGGAGGAAATAGAAGAAGGTGCTTTTGATAAAGTCATAGAATGATGACACTTGGAAGACATTTCCAGAAAGGGTGATGGGAGACGAGAACACCAGATCCAAGTGTGAAGGAGATCAGATCTGTGGTGCAATATCCATATGTTGCACTGTATCCAAGGGGGTCGTATCCAAAGTTTTTGTCTTTGGATCCAAAGAAGTCTGACCAGAAGATTGTGTCTCTGGATCCAAGCAGGTTGAATCCGAAAGTTTTAAAACCTTAAGAGGCGGTTTGAAACCCAAAGTTGAGGAACTTGTAGGGTCCATGGAAAGCTTTTTAGTTTCTTTTTGCCTTGTTTTTTAGGAGTTTGAGCCACAGATGCTGTACCAGAAGATTTTGATGGCAGTCATCCTCTCAAAATTAGCTTATTTCTTCTATCAATAAGGGTCCTAAGATTGAAGGCCTTGCAAATGTCGCTGACAGAGTCCAAGTGGGCCAAGCCTAAACAATATACTCACATAGTGTGTGCATCAGACAGAGGAATTTTATGGCCACAGGCCGTACATTTTTTAAAACTGGAGGATTTTTCAGCCATATTTTACTTACAAGAAGAAAGAAAAAGGATTTTCTTTGACAGAAAAAAATGAAGGGAAAGTATTTACCAAAAATGGTATTACAAGAATATACGTAAAAGGTGTAAGGAAGAAAAGGAAAGGGAAATTACCAACAACGGTACTGTAGAATTACACTAAAACAGTGTAGAAAAAACAAGGGAGGGAACACAGAGATGTTTTCTAAGATAAAGTTAAATACGTAAGCAAAGGAAACTCAGTTTTTATACACAAAACTTACAACTGCTTGAGAGCTAACAGTGACCACATCCGTACGCAAAGGTGGCAAATGAGATCTGACATTTGGTAGGGGACTAGTGCATTATGGGAAAGGGAGGAGCTTGAGAGTTTCAGTGTTCCACAAGCTGGGAAACGTGGCCAAGTCATATCCAAGGGCTAGATCTGAACCAATTTGTTGAGTAATGAATGAAAACGAAAACATCACATCACAATTTGCTGACTGTGCTCTACAATCTCATATGTTCTTCACTTCTTGGTAGACCACTTTCTCAATCAGCCAACATGTTTTTCGTTGGATTAATATTATGACATGAACTGTATAAATCATAGTTCTGTACCATATATTCTGTCTGTGCCGATATCAAAAGCTAGAACATTATAACTCTTGCTCTGGAGCATGTATTCTCATAAGCATCAGCTTTCTCATTTGGTTAAGTACTACAATTTTGATAGCTTTAAGCCTCAACGTATGTCCTCCTTGAATGGAAGAGTGGGACAAATCATAGAAGCAAGCCTCATCTATAGTCTGACTCAGTGAGTTTGCCCCCTGCCAAACAGGACATCCAAGAATCTAATACGGAACTCATACCACTGTTGTGAGGAACTTAATCCCCCCAATAACATAAATATCCAGTAGTGTCTCACTGCATATAGGGAAGGGCAGTCAACTTAACAAGCTGGAAATTCTATGAGGTGGGTCCTGACTACATGGACCACTTCCAGTGTACCTGTTATATGTAGTTCCCTACGTATTTAGTATTTCACATCTCTGTAATGTCAGATGTTCCTTGTGCAAAGACATCTTATATATGCCTTGAAAGGGTCTATGGTCTGTCACTCCTACTTTTTCATAAGTCTATTGAAGGAATATCTCACATCTACACATTACTGCTAACAGTTCCTTCTTTATCGTTGCATATGTAAATGTTCGTGGCCATAATTAAGTTGTGCCTATCTTCTTTCAAGATCAATGTTTCTATTTTTTTTAGTTTGGTCCTAACTCTAGCACAACTGGCTTATTTATAGTTATCGCACTGCTTCTGCACGGGTGCTTCCTTTACTAGTTTCTTAAGCATTTCAAAACTTTATTCTGTCTTATTACCATTTGCTCAGAACACCTGAGCTCAAATCACAGATGCTTGTATATTTTGGCTTGAGCTATCAACTGCTTCTGTTTCAATGACAGCTTCCCCATCATTTTAAATAATTTTACAATAAAAGCTTATAAATCGGAAAAGGCAGACCATCAAAATTTGTGTATGCAATGTGTCATTATAAGCAAATTCTGAAATAGAACTTCAGCAAATGATGGGGAAATGGAATGTAAAGCTGAAGGCCGAAGGGATGAAACTGAACACAGATAAGACAGTTGTAATGGCAACAAACAGAAGAAATTAGAAAAAAGCTGAGAACGGAGACAAAAGGGAAAATAGTGGAGTATGTTAAAAATTTCAAGTATCTGGGAGGGGTGGCTGTGGAGAAGGGAAGTCTGAATGAGGAGGTCAAAGTCAGAATCAGAGAGGCTGTAGTCAAATGGCACAGAGTGTCAGGGATAGTGTGTGACAGCAGAATGCCAAACGATCTGAAAAGTAAGGTGCACAAAACTGTAGTGTGACCAGTACTACTGTATGGTAGAGAAACCTGGGCAGTGAGAGTTCAGCAGTTCAGGAAACTAGAGGTGAGGAAGATGAAGTGCCTGAGGTGGGTGCTAGGATGCACACTGTGGAAGAAATGAAGAAATTAGTACATTACAGAAGAAGCAGACATGGTCGAAGAGAACAGATTACAGTGCTTTGGGCTCAAGTGCAGGAAAGCAGAAGACAATCTGGTGCAGGAGACTTGGGGCAGATAGGAAGAAACGAGGATATCTAGCAAAGAGATGGATAGATTTTGTTAGAAAACACCTCTAACAGGCATGACTGTTGAAGAAAGTAGGAGAGTGATACTGAACTGAGAGATGATGATGATGTCTCGTTGTTCAATGACTGTTTCAGGCTGTTGACATGTTCTTGTGTCTGACCTCATACAAACAATTAACTATATTCACAATGCCTGGTAAGCCCACAGTTCTATGCAGTAACACTATGAAATACATCTGGTACTAGATAATATACCAAACGGAAGAAATGGAAATCTCAGTAATCTCTGACTTCCTAATGATGCAAGCAACTTGGAAATGTATTTATCTAACCATATCTGCCAGAATCCCTGGTTTGTACCTAATACTGAAAAGAACTTAGTATTTGACATAGCTAAGACAAGATCCTCAACCGTAAGTAATAGACAATGTTTTCAATTAAGACAACTTCCTCAACCATATATAGAGCTCTCTCTTAATTACTTGAGAGAGACAATAAAAACACTCTTGAAAATTTTCAAAACATTATTCTGTATATTAGACCATTTGCTCTTACTACTATTGAGCTGTCTCGGAATCCTTCTTTCACATTGCTCTCTTTTTTGCCATCAAATCCTGGTATTTTATGACTTTGTGTTTCTCTATACATAAGACAGTGTAACCACTGGGTGTAGCAATTTCAACGATCAATGCTAGTTTTGACTTTTTCTTACTGGACTACTATATAAAGAAGTTATGCACTTACCATAACATTCCCTCTGTGTTGTCCATTTTCATTCTTAAACAACCATTGGGTTTGGATCCGAACCTCGGATCCAACTCGGACATTACTATAGCTCATGGCCAACTGAAACTCTAGAGCTCCTCCCTACCCATAATGCACCAACACTTAAAATATCTTGTTTGCTAGATGACATAAGTAAGAAATATTAGAATAATGTTCCTGTCAAAGGAAAGCAATATCGGGAGCTCAGTACAAGACACTGTGTTGTCTTTATAACATCTCATTCTTCCAGAAGTCCATGATGACAAACTGGGGGTTGGTGGACGGGGAGTTGAGGAAGAATAAAAATAGGCAACACAGATGGAATGTTATGATAACTGCATAACTTCTTTATCTGATGTCGTCAATTTTCATTCATTCCTCAACTATTGGGACAGAGTCCCCAGCAACCTGAAATCCCGGATGGACAAAGAAGAATGTTCCTGAGCACAGTTGAACCAAAGGCTGCTCTCCCCCCTCGAGACCTGATCCAATTTGTAATGAGCAATAAACGTATGAGGATTAGCCCAAGTAGCAGCTTTGCACATGTCATCCACGGAATGACTGGATAAAAATACTGACCAGGTTGCCATAGATCTAGTAGAGTCGGCTTTTAAAGGTTTTAATAAAAGTATGATGATATGAGAATTACCCAAGTAGCAGCTGTGCAAATGTCTATGGAATGATTGGATAAAAACACTGATGAGGTTGCTATAGATCTAGTACAGTGGGCTCTTAAAGGTTTTAATAAAAATATGAGGATATGAGAATTACCCAAGTAGCAGCTGTGCAAATGTCTATGGAATGATTGGATAAAAACACTGACGAGTTTGCCATAGATCTAGTAGAGTGGGCTCTTAAAGGTTTTAATAAAAGTATGAGGATATGAGAATTACCCAAGTAAAAGCTGTGCAAATGTCCGTGGAATGACTGGATAAAAACACTGACGAGGTTGCCATAGACCTAGCAGAGTGGGCTCTTAAAGGTTTTAACAAAAGTATAAGGATATGAGAATTACCCAAGTAGCAGCTGTGCAAATGTTGTCCATGGAATGATTGGATAAAAATACGGACGAGGTTGCCATAGATCTAGTAGAGTGGGCTCTTAAAGGTTTTAATAAAAATATGAGGATATGAGAATTATATTCACTGTTGTTTTCAAATGTTGGAAAGAAAATGGGCAAGTTAATAGACTGACTGATCCTGAATTCTGACCCCACATTAGAAAGGGAGAAAAGGTCAGTCACCCTGTCCTTAAGGAAAATCAAGTAAGGAGGTTTACAGAATAATTCTTGAAGTTCTGAAAATTCTTCTGGCAGCGATAATACCCACTAGAATTATAATTTCCAATATAATATTTTTCTGCTGGTTCAAAAGGGGGAATGTATTAAGGCCTGCAGTAGAAGATTCAAATCCAGTGAAGGAGTAGGATCTTTATAAGATGGTCTAAGTAAAATATTACCTTTTAAGAAGGCCTTGCATATCTTAGTAGAGGCTAGGGAAGAATTGCCAACTCCTGTATGAAAGCTAGACATTGCTGCCAATTGAACGACAATGGTAGAGGAGCTAGCTCTTTCACTGAAGATTTTTGCCAAAAAATCTTGGACACTTTGTGTAGATGCTGATAAGAGATTGATATGTTTTTGATGTGCCCAACAAATAAATCTCTTCCATTTACTTTTGTAAATTTTCCTAGTTGAAGCTTTATGGGAAGAAAAAGTATATGACATACAGGATGCACAGCATAGGCTGTCTGGCTATTAATGGAAGTGGGGAAACCACGTTGTTAACCTGAGGTTTGAGAAAGTCAGATGAATCATGCATATCGGGTAAGACTGGAGGTCTGGAACTGGATCCAGAATCCAAGGGGGTAAAGAAGATGAGGCCAAAGGAAGGGGAACTAAATCTGTTGAGGCCAGTAAGGTGCAATGAGGATGTTCTTTAACCTTGCAACTTTCTGTAGAAACTTGGGGATCAAGGTAGTTGGCAGATAAGCATACAGAAGACCAGAGGACCAGTCGTGGAGCAGAGTGTCCCTCAGTGATTCCCCCAATGAGGGGATTAGGGACATAAAGCTGCTGCACTTGTTGTTTAGGGGAGATGCAAAAAGATCACAGCAAGGCTTGCCCCACTGATGGAAAATTGCTTCTGTCACTTTCATGTTGTGAGACCACTCATGAGGTAGTAGAATGGACTTGCTCAGTTTGTCTGCTATCAAGCTGGACTTCCCCGGAATGTGCGTTGCTATCAAAAAGCAGTTGGATGAGATCCCCCATTACCACTGTTTGAGCACTTCTCGACACAAGGGTTAAGATCTGGTTCCTCTTTGTTTGTTGATGTACCAAACTACTGATATATTGTGTGTTTGAACTGCAACTGTCGCCAGAGGTAGAGCATCTTCAGAAGCTTGCAATTCTGAAAGCACTGCTCTGATCTCCAGGACATTTATATGCAAACTGGCCTCTTTGGGGGACCAAGTGCCTAGGACTGTTTTCTCCATGACTTGCCCACCCTCCCCACCCAATCTGGGATGATTCCAAGGTCAATATGGCTTTGGGTTGAGGGAGAATGAACAGACGGCCTTGTAGAATCTGATCTGACCTTATCCACCACCAAAGGTATTTTTTTGCATATTTGTGTCACCCTTATTTGAACTGACATCTGCTGATAAAGAATTGACCACTGAGGTGCTAACATCCACTGAAGAATTATCATATGAAATCTTGCCAGGGGGACTAAAATTATAGTTACTGACGCTGACCCCAAGGCTTAAAGAATCAACTGGGCTGAAATTTTGGTGCTATGAATAATTTTTGTGACCTGGAATCTCAATGGCTGTACTTTGGCTAGGGGGTTGGTAAAGCTGTTGCAGATAATGTACTGAAAATTGCCCCTATGAACTCCAGTGTTTGAAATGGTTCTAACTGAGATTTGTTGTAATTTATTGTAATTCTTAGAAGGCATCAAATTTGGAGTACCTGGTCTCTCACTATTTTGAGTAGAAGCCTGGTCAGGGTGGTGATGACCCAGTTGTCTAAATATGGAAACACCCAAAATCCCTGTAGTCTCAAGTGAGCTGCAACCACTGCCATGCATTTGGTGAACATCCTGGGGGCTGTGGAGAGACCACAGGGCAGGGCTCTGAAATTGTAATGACTGCCTCTCAGCCAGAAGAGTAAGAACTTTCTGGACCGCCTGTTCATTTTTATGTGATAGTATGCATCTTGAAGGCCTATCAAGCACATCCAATTATCCTTGCCTAGAAATGGCAGGATGGTCTGAACCATTACCATCTGAAACTTTGAGTGTTGAACTGATTTGTTCAATTTGCTGAGATCCAGAACTGGTCTTCAGTCCCCTGTTTTCTTTGGCACTAAAAAGAATCTTCAGTAAGTTCTGGATTCTCTGTGGTCTGGTGATACCTCTTGGATGACTCTTTTTTTCTAGCAGCTTTTGTATTTCTAGTGCTTCTGCTTTCCTATGATTGGGTGGAAAATCAGGAAACTTTTGTGAGGATGGGGGTGGAAAGGAAAAGGGAACTACATAAACCCTGGAAATAATATTCTGCACCCAGGTATCTTTTGTGATATCTAGCCAGGCTCTCTGAAGCAGGGATAAACCACTTTCAATTGCCTTCAGAGGGGAACAATCATGCCTCAATTCAGAAGCAATGGTAGGGCCTGTCAGAGAACGTGTCTCTGGACCCTTCGTTTTGTGGTCCACCTCTGCCGCATGCCCGGTATCTTACATTAGTGCCCCTCTGCCTCTGCGAGAACTGCCTCCATGTGGATCTTGGAAGGGGCCCTCAGATTTTTTGAACCACATTTTCTGTCCCCCATGTTGGTTCGAGAGAAGGTCTTTGAGGAGTCAAAAATGTACTCCTACAACAAAGAGAGTCTTTCCATCTTTTTCACACCTTAACAGTGTGTCCTTCACTTTGGGGCCAAATAAAGAATATCCGACAAAGGGAGCATTGACGAAAAAGACTTGAATGGCTCCACAAAAATCACACAGGCGCATCCAGGTGTACCTCCTTATTGAGATGCCTGAACCCGCCACCCTTAAGGTATCCTCTGCTGCATGAGAGATAAACCTCATGGATGAATTTGAAATGGACTGAAAGGTTGCCAACTGCGAGGCTACAGATACTTGAGTCTTGGCAATAGTGGTACCTGAAAGAGTATTAGTCAGTTATTTTTATCAAATCTCTTTGCAACATAGTAAAATGTGCCAAATAGTTCAGTGACCCAACAGCAAAAGTTGCTGAAGCATAGACATGCTTCCCAAATATGTCCAAAGCCTAGACTCTCTGTTACGGGGATGGACAGTGGAAATTTATTCTGCAAGTTCCTTCTTCATGGCCACCACCATGACCACTGCAACTACTGGTACTCCCTTGCTCCAGAATTCACTTCCTGTCAGTGTTGCCAGAATTTGGTCTGGTCTTTTGGGGATAGGTTCAACCGCATCAGGTTCCTTCCATGCCTGTTGAGAGATCAAATCAATGAGCTAATCAGCGGGTGGAGTTAACCAGGAAGTAGATGGGCAAGATCCAAATACCTCCAGGAAAACAAATTCCTCCGGAGAATGATTTTTGGAAGGGCCAACCACCCCATTGTTTGAAGATCTCTAGAATGTCTCCAAATGAGACGTCTTTGGGTGGTGATCTAGGGGATCCTTCCCTTCACTGATATCAGTGTCTTCTGTGATAGATTCCTGTGGGGAATCTAACTACCTACTTTTGCACTTTCTCTTCTGGGGTACTTCCTCAGTGGAATGTACCAGGGAAGTGTCAGAAGAAATAGTGATAGCCTACTGGGTAACCTGGAGAGGTTGGACTGGCTGTCCCTGTGGAGTTGAATGTCGAGGCTCAAGGTGCAGAGACACATGAGATATTGAAGGAAGATCCAAGGGGGGAAGAGATAGTCTATCACAGTGAAGCAGAGAACACTCTCTCCACTGCCTCAAATGCAGACTGTCCCAGGAAGAAGGAAGCCAATGGAGCAGAGAAGCCAGGCTTTTGCTCAATAGGTTCCATCTGCCCCGAAGATAATCCAGTCAAGGCACAGGTCGGAACTGACCTGTCCAAAGCTGAGGCTCCGAGGGGTTAGAGATGGCTCTGAAAACTTCAGAGTCAACTCCAACACCTCACATCTGGTCAGAACACTATGGCTCCGAGAGCCAGTCAGCTCCAAACTCATTAGAGCTGGGATGCTCAGAGAAACCCTCGGATCCGAGGACACAATTATCCTTGGATCCAATCCAGATGGCTTCAGCAAGCTCAGATCCAGGGACTCCAAAACAAAGGGTCAAATCAGAGAACAAACCAATACTGGAGGGCTAGAGCTGGCCAGGACTTCCTGACATGAAGGGGTAGGAGCCAGTTGAACCCCCATCTGTATCTGACCCGAGAGAAACTTTCTCATCATTCTATGCATATTGGCTTCGGTGAGACTCCTGGTAGAATGAGATGAAGCAATTGACAGTGATTTAGAATGCCATCTCTATAGGAAGGGAGATGGGACCCTAAATGGCACTGGGTCTATGGAGGAAGAGTATTGGGTCAGAGTTAGTTATTTAGGACCTGACATATTCAGATCAAGGACATGTTAGGAGATTCTGTCGAAGTCTTCAAGCCTGTAGGCTTCGGATCCAATCTGAATTTTTTTTTGTGGCAGCTCCGTTGAGTATGGAGCCAAAGATCTCAACTTATTTGGGGACTTTTTTGCACCCTCCTTGGAAATGATCTTAAGGATTTGAACCTCAGAAATGACTTTCAAAAAAAATAGTAGGAAGAAGTATTTTTATGGTCTGCTATTGCTTGTGAATTAAAGCTTTTGCAAATACTGCATTCTACATTATGATGACCTGGACCTAAACAACAGACGCAAAATCATGAACATCTGAACAAAGTAGCTTATGGCCACATTTTCTATACTTTTTGAAGCCTTTTTCTGACATTTTGCGGGGAAAAAATGTTTTATAGAAAGGGTAAAGAGGAAATGAGAAAAGGTACCAACAATGGTACGAGAGAATACACTGACAATCTAACAGGAAAAAGTTACAGAAAAAGAGAAGTGTTAAATTTTAAAGTTTTAAAATTTTAATAACTGCAGATATTAAAAGGAAAAAACAGCAATGGTATAAAATATATTAAGTGTACAAAGGGAGAAACAGGAAAAAAATGTTCAAATAAAACTTATCTTTAAATCTGTTCGAGAGCAAAGCTGACCACGTCTATTCGCGAAAGCGGCCAACGAGATCTGGAGTATGTTAGGGGTTGCTGCATTATAAGTAGGGAGGAACTCAAGAGTTTCAGTTGGCCAGAAGCTATAGTAACAGCCAAGTCAGATCTGAGGTTCAGATCTGAACCCAATGGTTGAGGAATGAATGTAAATTGACAACATCAGATCTGTTTTTCTCATATACATTTTTAACTGTTGGTATTGAGTAATCCCATGTAATATAAACTTTATCATTCTCTGCAATGTTTTGTGGTCCGTGTTTCAAATGCTTCTCAACTACTTCAATATTTTAGTGTTTGCTCAATCCCCAGTGCAACAGTCTTGCCACATTATTGTGGCTTTGAATACATAGGTCCTCTGCTATGAGTGCATCGTACCCAGCAACAAGAAGTGTGACTGTTTCCAGGTCTTTTTACAGAACCTGCATTTGTCTGTTTCTCCCACATGTCCAATGGACTTTGTAAGCCAATGTGTACAAAGTCCACTATCCTGAGCCTGCACTATTAACCTTTCATCTTTTGGTTTCAGTTCACCTCTCCTTAACCATTCCTTAGTCAAATTCTGATCAACATGAGGTCGTTGTAGGAGATTTCTGTACTTGCAAAAACATTTATGGCTTTTCCATATTTCTTACCTTCTGGTCTGATCCTTCTCCTTTTATTTTCTTTTGTTTTTTTGGCACATTCACTTACTCTCTGTTTTTTGTCTACTTCTTGTTTGTTTTCCATTCCCAACTGACACCAACTTGCTTCTGCTAAGCTAAGTGAGGAAGTCATCTTAGACTTTTTCTCCTCGTGTTTTAAAACTTTCACCATGTTTGGATCTGGTGAGGTCAGGCGATATGTATGCGGTCCCACGACTGCAGTTTTATTATTATTATAATTAGTCTTATTATGTAATCTGATTGCCTCATGTAATCAGAACAAGGAATATATATTTTTGATATACATAGATTTTTTATATGTCATTTGATAAATATGAAGCATTTTTCTTGTTTTTCAGTGCAACTGATCCAATACTTTTTGGAGCTAGTCATTCACCCCAAAACTGTAATTTAGAAAAAGGAAAAGCAAATTGGTTTATAGTTTGGACTCGATTCCTAGCTGTCAAGGTTGTTTTCAATATTAATTTTAGTCTTCTGAAGTATTCCTTACTGAATTTTATTCTCATTTGTTCATATTTATTATTAGACCTTCATCAACTACAAAATATTTATACAATCCTTCCAGCTCAATTTCCTTTATCACATTCCTGTCACAGACTGAAAGTTTCTTGGTACTGCAACTTTCCTGCTTTAAATGTTGCTTTTGCACATTTATCAAGACCAATGACATTCTTATACCATCGGAGAAAGTTTTAACCACTTCCAGTTGTGCTTTCAACTCCTCATCTGATGAACTATATAGTTTAAAGTCATTCACAAAAAGTAGATGAGAAGTCTTTAAACAAGGTTATTTTCTGTGAAGCAAACTGTAACCATGGCATAACCTGTTAAGTAACAGCTTAATGGGTTAGGTCCAGAACAAAACAGCACCAGTGACAAACAATCACCCTGGAATACCCCCCATTGAATTTTTATCCCTGGGATAATAATTTGCCCTTTGTCGTGGTTTAAAGTCAAAGTAATATTTCATGGTCATTGTAATGCAATTGATCAGTGTAGGATGCATCTTATACATCTGTAGGCACTCCATTATCAATAAACGTGGGATGCAGTCAAATGCTTTTTTGTCATCTATCCATGCTACACTTACATTCTTCCCTTTTTACAATCCTCTATTAAGGCTTTATTTAGTGATGAATGGTACTTTGTTTCATATTACTTTCTTTTGTTACCCTTTTGCTCTATTGCTATGTATTTGGGTCTTTGTGGTAATAAAGGTGATGAACACATTGGTGAAAGGATGATAAGGTCTGACCAGCAATACTTTTATCACTAAAGTACAATTAGTTACCTGATGGAACTGCTGTATTTTTACTGCAAGAGTTCTAATATGGCACAGAAAGGCCAGTCACAGTTATGTCACCATTCTTTAACAAAACTGAAGTAAGCCATAACCAAATTAATTGAGAAGCCATTTACCTAGAATTGAAAGTATGAAAATGTCACCAGTACTTATATGAATAAACATTCAAGTTACCAGCTAATCACTGGACTTTCAATCTTTAATCCCAGAAAATAAATTTCACATATGACTGCGGTCAGATTTCAATACTGGTCCGTCTTTTTACAGGCATGCTGGTATGAAATGCAAATTAAGGAACAGTGTGATACTGATGGCTATTTGAGCTTTGTTAATGAATTTATTCATCATTTGTTTACAATCAGATGTTTGAGTTCTGCAAAGTCAATAAGGTAGTCATAACTGGTGGCACATCTGTGCATGTGTCAATATATGTATGTGTGGGAGGGCTAAATAAATTAAATAAATTACTGTGGCCAATTATTACTATTTTTTATTTTATAATGGTCTGATTTTTAAGGTATGTGCAGACAACATGGCTATAATTGCTGAATATGAGAGCTAATAATGGATGAAAATTAGCCTGAGTGGCACTGCTATCATTTGCTCAAATAAGCAACATTAGGCTTTGCAGGGCTGTGCATTTGTGTGAAACAAGTTGGAATAATTTACCATGGCTATTGTTTGTGTAAAACAAAGCTGCAATACATTACTGTGACCAGTTTTGATCACAACCTGACATATGAGGTGTACATGGTCAAAATTACTATAATTTCTGGGTACAGGGCTTTCTGCTAAGATTTACTCACATTAAACAGTTTATTCTGGCTGTGCAGAAATTGCGGGCATTTGTGTTAAACTGAATGTCCTGTTCTACTGGGCCCATTTTAACACAATCAGACAAATGAGAATGAAGTACTTGTGAAGGCTGTCTATGGGTGAAAACTTCTGTGTGAGAACTGCAGTGTATCTAAAAGCAACAAATTGGCTATAATTTCCATCACTTTACATCTTGGGAAAACATCAACATGTGGTCTGGGCAGCACATGTATGACAGCAACAGATCACTAACACAGTGGTGCAGTGAGTAGTGCTGCCATCTCATACCTTTTGGTTCTCTGGGTGAATTCTTGGCTGTGATTCCTTATGTGTGGAGCCTGCACATACTCCCTGTTTCAGTGTGTTTATCCAGATGCACTGCTTTCCTCCCTCAAATTCTACACTGTAGAAGGAGAGTTTGACACAGGCTTAGCAGGGACTCCATCCTCAACCTCTACCCTGGTTTCCATCTAGTTTAAAGCTAGCCCTGCTTGGAGATCTGCAAAGGTGGTCACTTAGCTTGTATGGGAGTTGGCGCCAGTATGGTCATTATGTATTTAACTTTCATCACAATCACACTTCACAGCTGTGTACAGTAGTTTACTATAGCTTGTCTGGGGACAGTGTACTGTCTTGAAAGTATAAGATGGAATACATTACTGTGATCATTATCTTTTATTATTCATTTGCTTTCCTCACACTCAAACATCAATTGTGTAAACAGGTGGATATCTTTTGTGAGTAAAGACAAGGAGGCATGCTGTGTATAAATGTTTGACCCTAGGAATGGTCATTTGTTCTTTTGTATTCCAGTCTAAAGGTGACCATCATTTAGAGTAGCAGTGAGTAGGCATGCTGTGTATATGACTTGCAGAAAAGCTTAAACTATATGCCTAAGACCATTTGTGCTCTTTCACTTTAATCCCAATAGAAAGGATATTGTAGGGGAGTGAAGCAGAGTACAAAGAAAGTGACTTGGGGGGGGGGGTAGAGAGGCAGGTGTTATTTCCAAATATGATTTACATCTTTCAAGCATTTGTCTTCTCATTTTACTGAGAACAACTATTTTGTCAGCTTTGAACATTAACCTTTAGCTACAAATTATTACTACATTAAAAATAAAAATAACACTGAATTTCTTTCCTTACTCATGATTTCTGCTCAGGCCATAACTGAATCAAAAGACTGAAAGCTCTAAAATGGACCTCAGTACATGAAGAACCACATGACTTCTGGGGTCAAGCAGCACCCAGACACAGAGCTTAATTCAGCGATTTCTTTCACAACTATTGCAGTGCTGGCTTAGCCTGTTAGGATATGCTGAAAAGAGGGAGAACATACTGAAGAGTAAGATAAGGTGTGAAACACAAAAAATAATTAATCTGGATAGTGCGGGGCCAGAATGAGGGAGGATCAAAGGAAGGTTTGGGGCAGATCAGTGTGCAATGAGAGGGAGTACAATGAAGTTCTTTGTTTAGGACTCCATTTTATCAAAGGATGGCTCTTTTGATAGCAGTCAAACATGTAGTGTATATCGTCAATAAAGTGGAAAGAATGAGTGGGTACTGAAGCAGTCTGTGGATGACACTAACTGACTTCAGATGTCTGATCACAGCTAATCGATCAGTGGCTTGCAGTATATGCTTCCTTTTTCCAGTAAGCCCCACCCATTAAGTTGCTTCCTACAGCCCCCCCCCCCCCATCCTTGCTTTGAAGTCATCAGCTACCACTAATAAATTGTATCATTAATTTCTCAAAAAATCACTATGTTTTAATAATTGTTTAGTACAGATGTTATTGTGATGTTATTGGATACCATGATTAAACTAACTGCATATACTTTTGCACAATTATATACAGTTTCACTCAAGTCAGGAGTCATAATAACACTGGAATAATACGTCACAATGAGAGCTAACCACTGCTTTCTAATAATTACAAATTCAATGTTCACTGGTCACTGCAATTTTTATTTGACTTTTAATGTATTTTCACAATTCTTACTTTGTAAAAACTCATATACTCTGCTACCCAAAAAAATCATATTGCTTAATCAAGCTCAATTTCTGTGCTCAAAATCACAAGCTATAAGTTGTTTTATAATACAAATACTTCCAGAAATGATAATGTTATACACAATCACTTTTTTAATGTTTTCTTTATACATCAATCTAATCTGTAATTTTGAGAAGCATGTTGTCTTCTGCTTTACTACCCCACAATATCATTTCCACTTATTTTGGCTAATTTCTGCTGCTTCTCAGACACAGATGTCCCCTGCAATCAACAGCTGACTTATTCACTAGGTTTCATATTTACCCTATGTGCAGAGCCATATTAACACACTAATAAATAATCCGGGATCTGACTATCCCTTCTGTTGATCTATCACTCACAGCAGCTGCTGATTAACTGGTGAGCTCAGACAGTATTGACATATACATTCTTCTCATATATCAGGAAGCACACGTGCTTCACATTAACACGTCTGTCTGCATTTGGCTTTCAGTAATTCTATGACTGTGCTGAAGGTCCTCCAGAAGAATTCTGCCTTGCAGTTCCAAGTTCAAATGATAGCATATTGCAGTGCCACAGCTCAAACAAACAACTTTTCTGACGGACAAATCATTGTGTAAAACCAAAAACAAACACAGCATACAAAAATAGGTCAAACCAGTAATAAAACATAAATAACGGAATTAAGGAAACCACCACTCATGGTAAAAGAAAGGCGACTTTAATAAATTCACATACATAAAATAAATACGGTAAAATTCACAGACTAAGAGCTTTCGCCAGTAAATATACTATGGCATCATCATAGGCAGTGAAAACACTGCAAAACTGCATTTAAATACAAATAAATCTCATTAACTAATCATTACATCATTTCCTGCCATTCCAAACTACTAATTTAAAATACAAAAATGCAAAAATATATAAGAAAATATCATCTAAAACATTGTTAAATATTATTAAATATTGTTGAATAACTGTTAAAATACAACAATACTAAAACATCTATCCTGTCTGTGTTATAATATATAATGCAATAATATTAACTAAAATTAACTGAATCTTAAATATCATACACTCAACTAACTGCCTATTCATTAAGTGAAACTGTAAATAAACTGTGTGTTGTTAAGTTCAAACATTCTTTGCCCTCCTTTTTAAAATGCTCAGCAAAGAGTAGCCTCCTAATGGTCTTGCCAATGTAAAACGCAGGACATGATATGCATGTAGCAATATAAACAACTCTTTTAGTATTGCAGTTGCACCGGCCGGGGCACTGCAACGTCCTACTGTAAACCTCAATAGTCACATAAGGACCATCATTAATAAACTTGCAACTGCTTCATGCCCCACATTTACTCATCCTAGAGATGTATGTGTTTCTAAACTTCACGTCATCATGTTCAAGTATTTCTTTAATATTTCTGCCCCTGCTGTATACAATTTTGGTCTTTGCACCTAGTTTATTTTTTAATTCACCGTCAAATACACTATCCCATATCTTGCACAAATGTTTTGCCAAAAGTGGTGCTGCATGGTTATATTGCAAGACCATTACATCATTTTTAGGTGCTTCTATGTTCTCCATCGGTGCAGTGTTCATTCCTCCTCTCAAAATGGGGCTGAATGTAGTGGAACGATTTTTTATGACATCTCTTTTAACTGATAATAGAAGTTTAATGGGATAGCCCCTATCCTTGAGCATTCCAATCAAAACATACATTTCACGCAAGAATTCATCATCATTGCTGACCGACCTGGAGATTCTAACCATTTGACCCTTGATGACACTCCGTTTTTGATGAAATGGATGACAACTATGATATTCCAGAAGTGTACTTGTGTATGTCCTTTTTCTAAAAATGCTAGAGGAAAGTTCCCCAGTTAAAATATTTCTTCTCAAAAAAATATCTAAAAAATCCATTTTGTGCCTGCTGGTTTTATAAGTAAATCTTAAAAAATCCGTAGTTGTATTTAAATAGCATATAAATTCCAACAGCTCATCAGAACTCCCTGTCCATAAAATAAGTATTATCATCCAAAAATCTATGATAGGACAGCATTTTGTTAGCATGAACTGAAGTGAATACCTCCCTTTTCTCCCATTCAGCCAAAACGAGGCTGGCGAAAATAGGGGAGCAATTTGCACCCATCGCCACACCTGTTTTCTGCCTGAAGTAATTCCTTCAAAATATAGATAGTTGTTTTTGAGCACCATTTCAACCAGGTCTGCCAATAAGTTAACCTTAGTTTGGTCCAATATCCCACTCTGTGTCAGGCTTAATGTAAAATATTCAAGGTCCATATCACGGGGTATAACCGAAAAAAAGATTAATTACATCTATTGTGACAAACACAAAATCTTTGTCGCTAGGCATAGTTCTCAATAAGTCTAGGCAATGCCATGAATCTTTTAGAATATGCAAAAAAGACTTAAGGGCTGTCTTACAGTGATGATCTACAAATGCTGCTATTGGCTCTTAGAGCCTTTTGCCATCACAATTGATCTAAAAGGAGGGTCTTTTTGATTTGTGTGTATCTTGGGGATCCCAAAATTATTGGAATAATTGGGCGATCTTCCCCAAGATACTTGAATTCATCTGATGTAAATGAGCCTTGATATAGGGCATCTAACAATATCATGTCTATTTTAGTAAATGCCCTATTGATCTCATTGATTGTTGCCCTTTCATATGTCTCCTCATCATTTAATAACTCATACATTTTACATATATAATCAAATTGTTTCATTATAACAACCCCCACCTTTGTCCACTGTAAGGCTAGCTGCCCTGTGGTGCAAACCTTGCCTTTAGATGATTGCCGTCGATGAAGTGATAGCCTGACCCCCATGTGCACAAATTGAGAAAGATGGGTGATGGATGGATGGATGGATGGATGGATGGATGGATGGATGGATGGATGGATGGATCCTTTGTTGACAGGATTAGTCCCATTAGGCAAGTAGACTCTTTTCAGGGAGACCTGAGGTGGTATTTATACTACTAGAGGACACTTTGCCATGGCATCTGGGAACATCCGTTACTCTTTTTGATAAGTGCAGTAGGATCTTTAATATCCAACCAACTCAAGCCGATCAGACCCCAGTTTAAAATTTCATTTAAAGGACAACCTCCCTGTGTTGCTCTGTAGTGTTAATAATCAATCTACCTGGTGTGGGAATAGATCTCACAGCCTTCTGCACCAAAAGGTGAGTGTGTAATTAAAGTAAAAGAAAAAGTTATCTACTTACCATAATGTTAGATCTATGCTGTCTGATTTTCATCCACTTCAAACATGTGGGTTGTCGTATCTGACAGGATCTGACCTAGGCACCAATTTCAAAATTTATCAGTTCCAGAGCTCTGATTCCTACCCTACACATAATATCCTAGGTTGCACCTGTGATACTCAGATCAAGTTTGCCTCTATAATAGTGAAAAAACTATGAATGTGAATTTGCCTAAGGAAAGGAAATGATAAAGTCTTGGTAGAGGGAAGTCAAACCCACTAATCTGTAATGGCTGATGAAAGCTATCTCACTCTAGTGAGAGTATGTACAGCCAGGGAGTAATCTCCACTCAGTCATCTAGGTGACATTTTGAAAGGGGGTAGGAGAGAGGGAGGGAGTTTGAAGCAGAAGAGGATCAGACAACATGGATCTAATGTTATGGTAAGTACATAACTTTCAAATCCAATGTTGCCTGTTTTCATCTGCTCAAACGTGGGACAGAATCCCAAGCTGTCAAACTGGATATTATCAGGGAAGGATATTCTTCAGTATTGTGAGACCAAAAGATGAACATGATCTTGAACGTGTGTCCAGCTTATGGTGAGCCACAAAGATGTACAGAGTTGCCCATGTGACTGCTGCCCAAATATCCATAGATAACCCTCTACTAAAGGCTATAGAAGTAGAAACTGCTCTTGCTGAATGTGCTTTAGGTTTACTTGCTAAAGGTAAATTTTTCCAATGATATACAAAGAAAATGCAATCTGAAAGCCATCTGGATACGGTCACTTTAGAAACTGCTTTTCCTAATTTTGGTCTAAAAAGGAAAATAATAATTGATCACCCTTTATGAAGTCCTTTGTCTTGTGAATATAGAATCTGAATTGTTTGTGAACATCTAACAAATGTAGGTGGTATTTCCCTTGTTTATGTATCTTGGAAAGAAAACAGGAAGATGTACAGATTGATTTAAATTAATATTGGATGCTACCAAAAAGGGAAACCCTGTCCTTGTGAAAAATTAGGTATTGGATGGGAGGGCTTGTGGTTCTGGAATTCATCTGGCTGATGTTACTGTGACTAGAAAATTGTTTTCCACAAAATAACATTTAAGTCTACTGTAATTAGTAGGTTCAAAGGGAGGCTGAGTCAAAGCTTGTAATAGGATGGTGATACCCACAGATGTGATGGGTCTCCTATTGGAGGTTTCTACAGAAATTACCTCTGAGAAAGGCTTTTGAGATTTTGAGGGATGCAAATGACAAACCATTAAGTTCAACATAAAAATTGTAAATAGTTGCCAACTGAAACTTTATAGCTGCGAAAGAGTTCAAATAAGAATACAAGCATGGAAGGAACTGTGCTGAAAAGGGGTCTAGACCTTTGGAATAGACCCAAATTGAAAATCTCTTCCATTTACTGTGGTAAGCCTTCCTGGTAGACATTTTTATGTGAAGCAGAAAGAATACTGACTACTGTAGGAGGAAACCTGACATGTCTGGCTATGGTTAAAATTGGAGGAACCATGTAGTTAGCTTTGCCAATTTCTGATCCAGATGAGGCAATCTAGACAGATGTGATAGTAGATCTGGATACTGATCCAACATCCATGGAGGATATATTAAAAGAGGCCACAGGATGGAGAACCATGTTTGCTGGGGCCAAAAGGGAGCAATGAAGATCACCTTGGTCTTGCATAGTCTTGCTTTCTGTAAACTTGTTCATTCACTTGACCACAGCATCCTTTGGTGACTCTCCCCGCAGGGAGATCAGTACAAAGTACCTGCTACATTTGTTGCTTATGTAGGAAGCAAGTAAGTCACAGCAAGGTTGGCCCCAGTGACTGAAACTTGCTTATGTCATTGCAAGGTTAGGGACCACTCATGAGGCATTAGCACTGTAATACTCAATTTGTCAGGGAGTTCATTGGAGGATCCAGGGATGTGCACTGCTATCAACATCACCAATTGCAAAATCCTCATGGCTTCCCAACAAAAAGTGTAAGATCGGGTTCCTCCTTGTTTGCTTATGTGCCATTCAGCAGTCATTGCCTATCTGTCTGTATGGATATGAAACCCTTGGGTAGTTGTTCCTGAAATTCCCGCAGTAGGAGAACCACTCTCAGCTACAAGATACTGATGTGAAAATTGGCCTCTGACCTTGGACTATCTTCCATTCAAAATGGCCCTCACCCTAAAAGGGATGCATCTGTGGTCATTGTTCCTACTGGCGGATCCATCTGGAAATGATGGCCCTTGGTCACAGACTGAGAAATTATCCACCAAGCGGTGTAGCTCTTGCAGACTTGTGTAATCTGAACTTTTGCATATACAGGGTGAGTGGAATGAGACCATTGTACTGCTAAATTCCACTGCAGTACTCTCAAGAAAAATCTTGCTAAAGGAACCATAGGAATCGTACATGTCATACGACCAAAGAGATGAAGAATTAGCCTCGCTGATGGTTTTGGGTGATGAAGAACTTGAAAGGCTGTCAGGCAAAGTGATTGGTCTGGACTGGGAAAAGCTGACTATCTGAGTTTGATGTTTAGTTGGTATCCTATGAACTGTATAGTTTGTGATGAAGTCAACTGACATTCCTAAGTTCAGACGCAACTGGAGTATATACTCTCAGTGTATGAGTAGGAGCTGTTCCGTGGAGGCAGTGACAAGCCAGTCATCTAAATATGGGAAGACCTGGATCCCAAGTAGGTGCAGGTGAGCTGCTACTACTGCCATGAGCTTGGTGTACACCCTCGGAACTGTGGTGAGACCAAACAGCAGACCTCTGAATTGAAAATGATTGGCTCCCAGCCAGAAATGTAGGAATCTCCTGGAGTGCTTCACTATTTGATGTGACAGTAGGTATTCTGAAGATCAGTAGAGCACATCCAATTGTTCTGCTTCAAAACAGGCAAAATGGACTGAACTGTGACCATCTGGAATTTTGCCTGTTTTATGAATTGGTTTAGTGAATTAGACTCAAAATGGGTCTTTGGTCCCTAGTTTTCTTTGAAACTAAAAAGAACCTGGAATAGACTCCGGATTCTAACTGGTTGTTGGGAACCAGCTGGATGACTGTTTTTTCTAGCAGCTTTGAAATTTCTATGGCTGCTAAGTCCCGCTGATTGGGTGGAACAGCAGGGATTTTCTTCTTTTTCTATGGTGTGAGAAAAAAGGGAATTGAATAGCCTCTGGATATTATCCTTAGCACCCTTGAATCTGATGTTATTTTTTTGCCAGGCTTGAGGGTGCAAGGAGAGACGCCCCTCTGTCTGTTAAAATTACTTCACCTTCTGCCACAGGGAGGTTTGTCACCTGGGAATCATAGAAAGAACTCTGTGATTTGCAGAACCACATCTTCTTCCCCATCTTTGGTTCCTAGAGAATGTTCTATGAGGGTTGGAGAAGTGCACTCCCACTCTGCTGAGAGAGCCTTGCCATCCTGTTGACTCCTGGTAAGTGTATCCTTGACTTTAGGTCCAAACATTGGAACCATCATAGGGAGCACCAATGAAGGATGACTTGAAGCCTTCTGTGAAGTCCCATAGTCGCATCCAGACATGGTGGCATGTTGTGATACTGGTGCCTCTGGCTGTGCTGTCAGCTGCTTTCAAAAGCAGATGCATGGCACATTAGAAGATGACTGTGGGGTGGAAAGCTGGGAGAACACTGTATTCTAACCATCTGCTGACAATATCCCTGAGAAAGACTTGGAAATCTCCTTGGTTAAGTCTCTCTGGAATCTTATTAAGTGAGCAAGGTTGTTCACTGATCTAAGGGCAAAAGTTGCTGATGCACAGCTCCTCTTTCCAAATCTCATCCACAACACAGGAACCAAGCACACAATAGCAGAAAAACCACCAGGCCTGATAATCCACATCAAGGCAAATTTATTATCTCTAGCAGTTCGGATTAACAGCCTTCAAGGAGTAAAACAGTATACACCAAATCATCTTAAATACACTTACAAATACTCAATTTCAATTATAATAATTTATTACATTAAATTAAAAACTTCCAGTTGCACTCAGCATTTAATCCACTTGGAATCAATGTATCAAATTTCAGTATATCCACAAATTCTTTACATAATAATTTCCTTTTTACCAGCACACTGTCATATTGGCCAATATGATTTTTTTTCTAATACAGTACCTTGTAGTCCCCCCAACTTTATAATCATGAAAAGTTTTAAAGTACTCAGCAAGAGGGCTTTCATTTCTTCCCTTTTAATACCCGTCACATGTTCTAAAAGTCTAGTTTTAAATGTTCTTTTACTTTCTACTATATAGAATGTATTGCAGGGATACCTTAATGCATATATAATTCCCTTTCTCTAGCATCCATTTTTACATTGTACTAAAAACTTTTTGCCATTAATCCTAGTGAAACGTCTTACCACAAATGTACAACAGCAGCTACCACGGGGTATAGTACCCATTTGTTCCCCTCCCACTGATAGCCTAACTAGAGGGAGTACAAATTTTCCATGTACCAACATATCCTTGATATTTCTCCCTCTGTTATACAAAATATCAGGACTTTTACACAGCACTTCTGCAAAGACTTTTAAATTTGTCAAATAACTTCAATAAAATTTTAAACTCAGCTAATTGTAAACTAAACAAACTAAATGTGGTAATAAAATAAACCTGTTTTTGAACTCTGTAAAATTTTTAAACCAACATTTTCCACTTTCAAAATCTGTCCATCACCCTAGATTCTCTATGGGGAGGATGAACAGAAGAGCTTTCTTCTGATAGCTCATTCTTGGTGGCTGCTGCCAACACCATAGCATCTACAGGTGAACCTTAATCCAGTGGTTCTTATTAGTCAGGGCAGATAATATGTAATCAACTTTTTTTTGGTATGGGCTCCACTACACTGGGGTCCTTCAATGCCCGTTCAGCCATTAGGTCAATAAGGGGATCAACGTGTGATACCACCCAGAAAGAAGCTGGTCTGGATCCAATGGCTTCCAAGAATACCAACTCATCTGGAGAAGGGTCTTGGGATGTCCATCACCCCTCTGTTTCATTAATTCTAGTTAGCAAAAAAGACAACTTCAAAGAAGAAGCAAGGGGAGCCTTTTCCTTCCTCTAAGTCGGTATCTTCAGTGAAAGACTCTAGTGATGAGTCTAGATACTACCGCTCACATGTCCATTTTCTGGGAACACCTTCTAGGGGTTCAGTAGAAGGGTCAGAATTGGAGAGAGAAAACTGACAAAGCAGACTTCCTCAGAAAACTTGGTGCCAACTGTCCTTGTACAACTGGATAAGATGATGAAGAAGCAGAATGCAGGTTGGGTTTGGTTGGAACTGAACTATTTGAATCTACCTTGTTTGTGGAAGTTGCTAAAACCCTTACAAATGCTTCAAAAGCCAAGGCTGCTATTGGTATCAATGACTCTAAGAAACCTCGGTGCCACTGAGCCTCAGCCCCGAAGTGGATCTCAGATCCAAACTATGTAGGGCTGAAGCCCCAAGGGGAAGAGATGGCTCAGAGAATCTCGGCATCAACTCACTCCCTTAGAGGTCAGCTGCAAAGCTTTGACTCTGAGTCTCCTCTTGCTCCAATGAGATATGATTTGAGAGAGATTGGGATACAGTCAGCGTCAAAGATGCCAGAAGCTCTGGTGCAGGCAAAGGAACTACTGTTATAATCGGTGCCACTAAACCCAAATCCATGGGTTGGATCAGGATCAGTGTGAACTCTTGTTGGGGGGGGGTGGTAAGATGGCAAGCAGTTGGTACCTCCCCAGCAAATTGTGCCAGGATAACCCCAAGGTCTATCTGTGTCTTCAGAAATTTCCTTGTCATCCTGTCGATATCAAGCTCTGTAAAACTTCAGGATGATCGACAGGATGATGCTACCAAAGGAGGTCAAGAATATCTTTTCTCTTGGAGGGTGGGTGACTGGAGCCTGGAAATGGTCCCGGCAAGTAAATGATTCTAGGAGATGGAGATCAGGGCTGAGGCACAGATGGTTCCAGTCTTCTGAGGATCTTCAGGTCAGGACCGACCAATGTTAATGGTTCCGGAGATCTCTTTTCTTTTGTAGATGTTGAAGGAGATTTGCTTCTTTCCTTTTCTTTTCTCTCTACATTTTCTTTCTTCTGAGCCGTCAACTTTGACGTTTCCTTCTCTATTATTGAAGGAGAGGAAGGTGAAGGGATAAGAAGGAACCTCTTTAACAATAATGTATCCCTTCTATTCTGGAGGGATCTAGCACTGAAGTCCATGCATGATTGGCATTCTGTGTGTAAGTGAACAGCACCAAGGCAGTAAATGCATTTAGTGGGTGGGTCATGAGGAGGCAACTTGTGTCCACACTCTGAATAATCCTGATGTTTCTGACATTATGAAGTAACACTAATGCCTTAGAAAAAACTGGCAAAAGTGATGGCACACTAATATCTATTAGAAAACTATTAGAAAACACCATACATAGAAACTGCACTATTAAGAAAGGTGTAAAATCTACAAAGAAATTTATTAGCAGAAAAAAAATGATTACTGTTATTTTTTAACTAAACCCTAGCTAAAGGAAAAGCTGTGAGAAAAAATAGTGAGAGTTAAAAACCTCTTATAGATAGGAGGGCAGCATAGCTACAAACTGAAAAATCCTACTTGAATTCTCTGCACATCCAAAACATTAGACCAGCAAACCAGCTCAGAGTATCACAGATGCCAACCCTAGGGACTTATGTGGCAGGGAAGGAGCCACAGCTGTGGACCCAATAAGCTTAGACACTGGTGCTGGGTTGGATCCCATCAGATCCAACAACCCACATGTGTGAGCAGGACAAAAATAGACAACATTGGAACGGCTTTTCTTTTAAGATACAAACATCTAAATTTAGGTGCATAAATATTACTACACCTGTATAGTGTACCCTGAGAGGAGTTATTCATGATGTACTCCTAAGCTCAAACCTCTCCAATAGTTGCCCTATGGGTATCAGTCTATTTCAGTGTGCGTGTGCCTGTATATTACCATTTAGATAGGTAGACAGATACTGTTTCTCCCCAGATGATATGTGAACCTCTCTCCTAAATGATATTTATAAGTTATTTTCATCTGTATGCTAGCAGCGGTGGTGCAGTGTGACGTTGTTGCCTCACAGCAAGAGATTCTCCCATTTGATTCCTTCTGTTGCATGTCCTCCCGCTGTCGAATGGCATTAGAAGAGACATCTCGTAGAATAGGAAATGCCTTTGTTGAAGAGTTGGGCGTCGAGCTGGCACCGCGGCACGTAAAAATCTACTGCCAATCATTAGCGGACGAGCAGTTTCTGTGGCGTCTAACCAGGAAAAGCCGAAAGAAGAAGAATTTTCATCTGTATGCTGTGCAGTGTAAGAGCCCAATATGTGAAGGATTTGTGTCATCACTCCTTACACAAAAGTTAAGGAGAGGGATAAGCAAATATGTATCCCTAGACCAACAGGCGTAACAGACCCCAGTCTTCTGGAAAAAGATGGATGATATACATGCTTCCTTAAACAACTAACTGTAATTGACTGGATAGCAAACTATAAGTTACTCAAGTTTATTCAGTATCACACCTTCTGGTTTCCTGTGCCTTCAGAGTAGTACCTTCACTCCAATGATGAATTTCAAGATAGTTAAATGAGGTTCTTGGACATGCTACTTGGACCTTCAAGGACAAAGATAATAAGAAGAATTGTACAGTATTGTCAAAACAAAATCTGAGTGAAAGCTCCCATTCAGAATAACTTTCAGCAGTAAGGTTTCAGGTACAACATTAGTTGTTTTAAACTATTCACCATTTGTTTTTCTTTGCCTCTAGCTGTTAGAGCTGAAGTCAAGCTGATGCTGGAGAACATATTCTGGTTTAAGGAGCATTGGACTGAAATATATTTGAAGTTCACCACATTCCTCCTGGGATGACAAGGTGTAGAAAGACTGTTGCAGAAAGATCTAATGAGCTGCTGTGCAAACAATGTACGGCTGGATGATCCTTCAGCTCCAGTGTATTCACACAATGTATACATTACTCAGGTACCTCCTGATGTTTTATACAAGGACTGATAGTGTAATCACAGAGGAATGCATGTTTAAGACAGGAAATCTTAAGCTTTCCACTGTGCCTTTCTGACAGTATTACACTGAGTTCTCTCAAAAAAAAAAAAATTCAGTAATATAATGTAGAAAATATAAAAGAAGCCATGCACTCACCATAATGTTCCCGTTTGTCCATCTAAGCCCTTCATTCTTACTGGCTGGGTTCAGAGCGATCCAATTGAACCGTAAGAGTAGATGGAGATGAAGCTGCATTTAAGAGTTCAGCAAGAAAATCAAGGACTAGTTGGATGGAAGCGTGAAAGGATCTATGTCCTTTCCTTGTGCCCAATATGAAAAGCGCTTCCACTTACTCAAATAAATCTTTCGAGTGGAAGATTTATGGGAAGCTATCAAAATATCTCTAACAGAGTGAGATAATTGAGGAAGCCTGGCTACGGTTGGAAGTGGAGGAACCAAGCAGTGAGGTTCAGAGATTGTAGGTAGCGATGAAACTGACCCCGACTGATGGATCAAAAGATCTGGAACTAGGTCCAGATTCCACGGTCGCTCCAAAAGAAATCGATGCAGAAAGGGGAACCACACTTGTCGAGGCCAGTAAGGAGCAATGAGGATCAATGAGGCCTTCTGAGCGATAGCTTTCTGTATTACTTGAGAGATCAGTGGGAAAGGAGGAAATGCATACAGAAGTCCCCGGGGCCAAACTTGGACTAGCGCGTCCCTGCTGGGTTGACCTGGTAAAGGGAATAGAGTGAAGTATTCTCTGCACTTGCTGTTTTGGGGAGTAGCGAAAAGATCGCAGCAAGGCTGACCCACTTGAGAAAAATCTCTCTCACTACAGAGTCTTTCAGAGACCACTCGTGAGGCATGAGAATAGCTCTGCTCAACTTGTCCGCAATGTGATTGGACTTCCGGGATGTGCTGCTATCAGAAAACGCTGAGAAGAAATCGCCCACTGCCACAGTCTGAGTGCTTCTCGACACAGGGGTATGATCTGGTTCCGCCTTGTTTGTTGATGTACCACACTACAGACATATTGTCTGTCTGATTGCAATCGCTCCCAAGGGAAGAGAGTGTTGAAGGGCTTGCAACGCTAAAAGCACCGCTCTCATCTCCAGAACATTTATGTGCAAGTGGCATTCGTTTGGTTGCCATGTGCCCTGGACTGTCCTGCCCTGATAATGCCCCCCCCACCCGATCAGGGAGGCATCCGTTGTCAGAGTAGCAACCGGAGGAGGTGGAACAAATGGTCTCCCAACAGGAGCTGGTGGAAGACATCCACCACATGAGATGCTTTTGCACGCCATGTGATCATAATGGTGTGAGAAATTGGAAGTTCCTGGTATGACCATTGAGAAAAGAGCATCCACTGAAGGATCCGCATGTGGTATCTGGCCAATGGAAGGAGGGGTATGGCAGCTGCCATGATTCCCAACACCTTTAGAACTAACTTGGCTTTGGCTCTGTTGTTGTTGAGAAGTAGTGATACCAATTTTTGAATGTCTGATATCCTTTGGTTCGTTAGTGTTGCAGACATGTTTACAGTATCTAAATTTGCGCCTATGTAGGTAATAGTACGACAAGGCGACAAAACAGACTTTTCGCAATTTATTGAGATACCCAGTTTTGACAGACGCGAAAAGTGTAATCTCTGGCCATCAGAAGGAGATGCTTGGTGGGAGCTGTGAGGAGCCAGTCGTCAAAATATGGAAACACCTGGAATCCTTGTCGTCTCAGGTGAGAAGCTACCACTGCCATGCATTTGGTAAACACCCGGGGCAGTGGTGAGACCAAAGGGCAGGGCCCTGAATTGAAAATGACTGGTTCCTAGCCTGAAGCGGAGGAATCTTCTGGAGGCGCCTGTTCATTTTATGTGATAGTACGCGTCCTGAAGGTCTATAGAGCACATCCAGTTTCCTTTTCCCAATAGGGGAAGAATGGATTGCAGCGTGACCATCCGAAATCTTGTTTTCTTGACCGATCTGTTCAAGATACTGAGATCCAAAATTGGTCTCCAGTCCCCTGTTTTCTTTGGAACTAAAAGAACCTTGAGTAGATTCCGGATCCTAGTTGGTCTGCTGGCACTGGCTGAATAGCTCTTTTGCAAGCAGTTTTGAAATTTCCAAAGCTGCTATATCCCTTTGAGCGGTGGAACATCTGAAGGGATTTTTGACTGACTTGGAAAACGAAGAAAGGGAATAGAATAACCTTCGAAATGATGGACTGTACCCATTTGTCTTGTGTCAAGGATAGCCAGGCTTCTGGGTACAGTGACAATCTTCCCCGACTGCCTCCGAAGATGGGCAGTCGGGCAACACCTCAGGGATGCTGAAAGGGCTTATCGGAGGACGCTTTCTCGATTGCCCTGGTTCTGCGGACCCCTCTGCCTCTAGGGCGACGCCTACCATTGTTGTTCCCCCTCTGCCTCTGGCGGGAACCGACTCTGTCGTCAGGCGAAGTCCCTTGAGATTGTTTACGGAACCATTATCTTTCCCCTTCTGTCCTTTGGGGTAAGGCCTAGAAGGAGTGGAAAACGGACTCGACGGCAGAAAGGGTCTTGCCATCCGTCTCGCACCTAGTCAGGGTTTCTTTCACTTGTGGACCAAAGAGATGATCCATCAAAAGGGGAGTTCGTGGAAAGACGCCTTGAAAGGTTCCAAAATTGCATAGCCGCATCCAGGCGTGCCTACGTAAGGCTACCCCTGTTCCTGCAGCTCTGCTCGCTCCATCGGGCCGCATAAGAGAGGAGGCATGGAGGAGTTGGAAATAGAATTAAGGATAGCCAGCTGCGTGTTCATTTTCTCTTGAAACCCGCAGCTGTAGGGTCCTTCAGCATTTCACTCGCTTCTTTGATCAAGTCCCTTTGAAGACGAAGTGAAATGGCACAGGTAATTCAGCGAACGATAGTAAATGTCGCTGAGGAGAACATCCGCCTGCACCTATCCATGGACCTAGATTCCTTGTTAGGTGGATGGACAGGCACTGAAGGATCAGCCAGTTCCTTCTTTGTGGCGGCAGCTACCACCATAGCATCCACAGAGACTCCTTTTGATAAAAATTCCTTGTCTGATGGAGCTGTGATGAATTTGGAGGGTCTCCTGGGAGTGGGGTCCACTGAATCAGGAGCCGTCCATGCCTTTTTAGCAACCACCTGCATGAGGGGGTCGAAGGGGGGGACACCCAGGAGGTGGAAGGACGAGAGCCAAACGCCTCAAGATACACAGATTCGTCCTCCAAGGGTTGAGGGCTGGCCAATTTCCCCTCTGTTTAAGGATTCCAGAATGTCTGCAAATGAGACATCTTCAGAAGGGGAACGGGGGAACCCTCAGAATCATCCAGATCTGTGTCCGACGTGATAGACTCAGGTGAGTCAATGTGCTTCCTCTTGCACTTCCTCTTCCGAGGGGGCTCTTCTGCCAAATCAGGAGAGGCCTCGGAAGAGGATGAAATCCCCAAAGGGAGCTCCTGAGGAGTTGGCTCTCTGCGGTCCGGGATGAGGGAGTGAGTCGACTTACCCTGAGGCAGCATAGAGGGAGGGGCTGACGGAGCCGACTGTGGAGCAGAGCCAGGCTCTAACACACTCCGCATGACCTCGATAGCACCCCTGTCAGTCAGAGCCAGAGGTCCCCGCCCGAGGAGCTAAGGACCCCCTCGGCACCGACAGTGATGGCTCGAGGTCGATGTCGGAGCCGAACTCACCAGCGCCAAGCACCGAGGGAGAGGGGTCGGACAAGGGTCCGATGCCACTCACCCCTCGGAGCCGACGAGGGAAGACCGGCGCTGAGATCCCTCCTTGGAAGAAAACGGAGCCGACGACGGAGCCAAGACAATTGTCTCGGCCCGAGGTGACCACAGTCTCGGTTCCGACACGACCCGGCCCGAGCTCAAGAGAGTCAAGGAGGAAGGAGTTGATGGACCGGGACAGGCACCGACTGATGAGTCGGGCTCTGAAGCATCTGGGCTAGTGCCTCAGACTTGAGTAGTCGACTCACCACCCTCTGAAGGTCATGATCGGACAACCTCGATGACCTAGAGGAATGAGACCTTTGGCTCCCCTCAGACAGCAGGGGAGATCCTGGAGCCGAATGAACGGAGCCAAGAGGAGGTGACCTAGACCTGTTCCTGGTTGTCGGCTCAAGATCTTGTCGGAGCCGACACGGTACTCGATAACCTCGGCCCGCCGGAGCGAGGAAGCCACAGAAACTGTGGACTGAGTCTTATCGGCTCCAGCCGAGCCGATAAAGGCAAAGGTTGAACAACCTGAGGTCTCGGCTCAGAAGCCGGAGCCGAAGACCTCGATGCCTTGGAGGGCTTCCCTGTTGAGACAGACAGGGAATCCTCAGGCTTCAACAAGCCTCTCAATATGAGCTTGTTTTTCTTTCCTGCAGGACCCTGGGGCTGAAGCCATGGCAGACAGCACAGGAGTCCTGCAGGTGCAAAGGCCCCAGACAATAGACACAAGAAGTGTGAGCGGCTGTCAGAGACATTTTCTGACAGCACGCATCACACTTCTTGAACCGAGACCTTTGCTTTTTAGACATAGCCTAACTGGTGAACCAAACACACACTCAAACACACCAGTTATACCCTGTCAGAATAACAAACTTTAGTAAAAAATACTAAAAAATAAAGTACAATAAACAGTAGTACACTACACAAACACTCCCTAGGGAAGGGAAGGCCTAAGGCCCAAGGGAAGAACTAAAAGTTCTTTTAACAAGAAACGGGAAAAATTAGGTTCGGGATAAAGTTCAATGAACTACACTAATTTAAGAATAATTAAACTAAAAGGGTAAAAGAGTAACTTTTTAGAAAAAGCTAAAACTTACCAGGAACCGGTAGAATAACCAACCTCAAGCTGTAGCGGCAAACGAGATCTGAGGTAACTCTCGCCTAGCATTGTGGGATATAAGGGGAGCCTCGAGCCGGTGGAACCAACTCTCGAGCTTTAGAGTGGCCGAGTCGGAGCCGAGGTCGGCTCCGAACCCATCCAGCAAGAATGAAGGCGAGATAGACAACTTAACATCTACTGTTACAATCGGTGCCACTAAACCCAAATCCAAAGGTTGGATCAGGATCAGTGTGAACTCTTGTTGGGGGGTGGTAAGATGGCAAGCAGTCGGTACCTTCCCAGCAAATGGTGCCAGGATAACCCCAAGGTCTATCTGTGTCTTCAGAAATTTCCTTGTCATCCTGTCGATATCAAGCTCTGTAAAACTTCAGGATGATCGAGAGGATGATGCTACCAAAGGAGGACAAGAATATCTTTTCTCTTGGAGGGTGGGTGACTGGAGCCTGGAAATGGTCCCGGCAAGTAAATGATTCTAGGAGATGGAGATCAGGGCTGAGGCACAGATGGTTCCAGTCTTCTGAGGATCTTCAGGTCAGGACCGACCAATGTTAATGGTTCCGGAGATCTCTTTTCTTTTGTAGATGTTGAAGGAGATTTGCTTCTTTCCTTTTCTATCTACATTTTCTTTCTTCTGAGCCGTCAACTTTGACGTTTCCTTCTCTATTATTGAAGGAGAGGAAGGTGAAGGGATAACCCCTGTCTTGCCAGAAGGAACCTCTTTAACAATAATGTATCCCTTCTATTCTGGAGGGATCTAGCACTGAAGTCCATGCATGATTGGCATTCTGTGTGTAAGTGAACAGCACCAAGGCAGTAAATGCATTTAGTGGGTGGGTCATGAGGAGGCAACTTGTGTCCACACTCTGAATAATCCTGATGTTTCTGACATTATAGTAACACTAATACCTTAGAAAAAACTGGCAAAAGTGATAGCACACTAATATCTATTAGAAAACTATTAGAAAACACCATACATAGAAACTGCACTATTAAGAAAAGGTGTAAAATCTACAAAGAAATTTATTAGCAGAGAAAAAAAATGATTACTGTTATTTTTTAACTAAACCCTAGCTAAAGGAAAAGCTGTGAGAGAAAAATAGTGAGAGTTAAAAACCTCTTAAGATAGGAGGGCAGCATAGCTACCCAGAAAAACTGAAAAATCCTACTTGAATTGCTCACAGCTCTCTGCACATCCAAAACATTAGACCAGCAAACCAGCTCAGAGTATCACAGATGCAACCTAGGGACTTATGTGTAGGGAAGGAGCTACAGCTGTGGACCCAATAAGCTTCGACACTGGTGCTGAGGTTGGATCCCATCAGATCCAACAACCCACATGTGTGAACGGACAAAAATAGACAACATTGGATCTACGGCTTTTCTTTTAAGATACAAACATCTAAATTTAGGTGCATAAATATTACTACACCTGTATAGTGTACCCTGAGGAGTTATTCATGATGTACTCCTAAGCTCAAACCTCTCCAATAGTTGCCTATGGGTATCAGTCTATTTCAGTGTGCGCGTGTGCCTGTATATTGCCATTTAGATAGGTAGACAGATACTGTTTCTCCCAGATGATATGTGAACCTCTCTCCCTAAATGATATTTATAAGTTATTTTCATCTGTATGCTAGCCGCGGTGGTGCAGTAGTAGCGTTGTTGCCTCACAGCAAGAGATTCTCCCATTTGATTCTCGGTGGCAGCGCCTTCTGTGTGGAGTTTGCATGTCCTCCCCGCTGTCGAATGGCATTCGAAAGACATGCGTAGAATGGGCGTGCCTTTGTTGAAGGTTGGGCGTCGAGCTGGCACCATGGCACCCGTAAAAAATCTACTGCCAATCATTAGCGGACCGGAGTTTCGTTGTGGCGACCCCTAACTGGGAAAAGCCGAAAGAAGAAGAATTTTCATCTGTATGCTGTGCAGTGTAAGAGCCCAATATGTGAAGGATTTGTGTCATCACTCCTTACACAAAGTTAAGGAGAGGGATAAGCAAATATCGTATCCCTAGACCAACAGGCCGCGCAACAGACCCCCAGTCTTCTGGAAAAGATGGATGATATACATGCTTCCTTAAACAGCAAAAAAAAAAGCCCACAAATTAACGTAACTGTAATTGACTGGATAGCAAACTATAAGTTACTCAAGTTTATTCAGTATCACACCTTCTGGTTTCCTGTGCCTTCAGAGAAGCTTACCTTCACTCCAATGAGAATTTCAAGATAGTTAAATGAGGTTCTTGGACATGCTACTTGGACCTTCAAGGACAAGATAATAACAAATTGTACAGTATTGTCAAAACAAAATCTGAGTGAAAGCTCCCATTCAGAGATAACTTTCAGCAGTAAGGTTTCAGGTACAACATTAGTTGTTTTAAACTATTCACCATTTGTTTTTCTTTGCCTCTAGCTGTTAGAGCTGAAGTCAAGCTGATGCTGGAGAACATATTCTGGTTTAAGGAGCATTGGACTGAAATATATTTAGTTCACCACATTCCTCTGGGATGACAAGGTGTAGAAACCTGACTGTTGCAGAAAGATCTAATGAGCTGCTGTGCAAACAATGTACCCGGCTGGATGATCCTTCAGCTCCAGTGTATTCACACAATGTATACATTACTCAGTACCTCCTGATGTTTATACAAGGACTGATAATAGTGTAATCACAAGAGGGAATGCATGTTTAAGACAGGAAATCTTAAGCTTTCCACTGTGCCTTTCTGACAGTATTACACTGATTCTCTCAAAAAAGAAAAAAAATTCAGTAATATAATGTGAAAATAATTTTCGATTCACGAATAAAAGAAGCCATGCACTCACCATAACGTTCCATGTTTGTTGTCCATCTCGCCCTTCATTCTTACTGGCTGGGTTCAGAGCCGATCCATGGCTCCAACTCGGCCGAATACTAAAGCTCGAAGTGTTTCACTTGGCCCGTGGTTGAATACCTATCCCATCATGCAGTGGTATAATTCCTCAGATCTTGTTTACTGCTAACCATAGTAATGTGTTTACATGTGTCATATTTGTAGAATACAGATACAACAAAGAAAGTCCCAGAAGCTCCTTGCCTAAGGAAAACCTCTAAGTTCTCAGTCCACAATCAAACACACAATGTGATTCTTGGTACTCAATATACTTCATGGTTGTTTACAAATATATTGATCATTGTACATGTCTTTGCTATAGACTTGTGTGCTCAACTACATAGTCTTATTGTATTTACTGCAATGTGTTGTGAATTTTGTTTGTATGTCTTGAACATATGTCTGTTTGGAGCTTTTCTCCCCGTGACTCCACCAAAAATGGACATGCAACCAGTTGGACTATCCTGGTTAACAAATGTAAAATAAATAAATAAATAAGTCCTCTAGAAGCCTTGGGCTGGGGGAAGGCAGCAGGGTCGTAAGAATGAAGGGCGAGATGGACAACAAACATGGAACGTTATGGTGAGAACATAACTTCTTTATGTTATGTTGTCCTATCTCGCCTTCATTCTTACTGGTTAGGACAGTGTCCCTAGCACCACATTTCCTGGGTGGGTCATGGGAGTACACGTTTCAGCATAGTGAAATCAAAACAGGCCCTGTCCCTGGAGGACAAATCCACTTTGTAATGAGTGATAGAGGTATGGGGCCTTGCCCATGTAGCGGTGGCACAAATACTGTCCACTGATAGTCTAGCTAGATAGGCAGATGATGTTGCTATGGCCCTTGTAGAGTGACCCTTGACTTTGAATGGTAACTCCTTGTTATTAGTACTGTAGATAAAGGTGATGAAACTTGAAAGCCAGTTTGAGAATGTGTCCTTAGAAACAGGCATACCTTTTTTTGCTTCTGAAAAGGAAATAAACAATTGATCAGTGTTTCTAAAATCTTAGGTTCTATGTAAATAGAAATGGAGTTGTCTGTGCACATCTAATTGGTGGAGCTTGCATTCTACCTTGTTGCCATGATTGGGGAAATAGATTGGTTTAGATTAATTTGAGAACACACTTTAGGTAAAAAGGATGAGTTAGTTTGAAGAGATACTCTATCCGTATGCAAGATCAAGTAAGGTTTGATTGATAGGGCTTACAGTTCTGAGACTCTCCTTGCAGAAGTAATGGCCACTAATAAAAATGTTTTCCACAACAGAAATTTGAGATCACATGTTGATGTGGGCTCAAAAGGAGGTAAAGTTAGATACGATAGGACAGAATTCAAATCCCATGGTGATAGAGGCTCATTAATGGGAGGTCTTAATAGGCAAGTACCTTTTAAAAATGCATTGCACAATCTGTATGACATCAAGTTAGGGGTCCAGTCACCTATATGAAAACTAGAAATTGCAGCTAATTGGACGAAGCTGCAGTGGAACCTTGTTGAAAGAGCTCTGCCAGGAATTCAAGAATAGAGCTGATTGGGGCAGAAAAGGAATCAATGTCTTTTGCTGGGGCCCAGTATGAGAATCTCTTCCATTTACTGGAATATAACTTCCTGGTTGAAGGCTTTAATGAAGATACTAAGATATGTTTCACTGCCAGTGTGATATTATGAAACCTAACTAAGCTTGGAACTGGAGCAGCCACGCTGTCAATTTGACGGTGTGGAGGGAGGGGTGGGATGTTCCAGACATATAAGTCAGAAGGTCTGGAACTGGATCCAGAACCCACTGTTCCTCCTGAAGATGAGGCCAGAGGAAGGGAAAACAAATCTGATGAGGCCAGTATGGGGCAATGAGAATTAGCCTGCTTCCCAATGACTTGGCTTTCTGTATGACTTTGGGCATTAGAGGAAAGAGGGGAAATGCATAAAGAAGTCCCGGGGACCAATCGTGTACAAGTTCATCCTCTGGTGACTCCCCCGGAGGGGGGGAACTAGGGCAAAGTAGCTGCTGCATTTGGCATTCATGTGTGTCGTGAACAGGTCAAAGCAAGACTGGCCCCATTTCCGGAAAATAATCTCTGCTATCTCTTGTTTTAGGGACCACTCGTGAGGCATGAGTATTGCCCTCTGCTATCACATTGGATTTCCACGGAAGGTGCATTGCTACTAGAAAGCATCGGGAAGATGTAGCCCATTGCCATACTCTGAGTGCCTCTCGGCAAAGGGGATAGGATTTGGTTCCTCCTTGTTTGTTTATGTACCAGACCACCGACATGTTGTCTGAATGAATTGCAATTGTTCCTAATGGAAGAGAGTCCTGAACTGCTTGCAACGCCAAGAGCACTTTTCTCATCGCTAGGGCACTGATGTGCAAATGGGCCTCGTGCTCCTGCCATCTGCCTTGAACCTTCCTCCCCAGATAATGCCCCCACCCTATCTGGGAAGCGTCCATAGTCACTGTCGCCAAAAGTTGTTCTAGGGTAAAGGGGAGACCTAACGTCACTTGACTGGAAAGGAGCCACCATCGCAGATCCTTGTTGCATGACTCTGTGACTCTGATCTAGTGAGACATGGGAAGTCCTAGAAATGACCATTGAGAAAAAAGGAGCCACTGCAGAATTCTCATGTGCATCTGGGCTAGGGGAACTAGGGTTATCATTGCTGCCATGGTTCCTAGAACTTTTAAGACTGTTTTCACTTTCATTTTGGTTCTTGGCAGAAGATTGGAAATCTGTTGCCTGAGTACAACGACTCTCTCCACAGGTTGCTTTGCCATCATGGAGAAGGTGTCGAGATCTGATCCTATAAATGTAATAGGTTGACATGGCAACAATACAATTTTATTTGAATTTATTGCTATCCCCAAGTGAGAACAAAGTTGTAATGTGACTTCCCTTGCTTGTTGTAGTAGATGCCTGGTGGTGGCAGTCAGGAGCCAGTCATCTAGGTATGGAAACACTTGGAATCCCTGTCGTCTCAAGTGAGATGTGATTACTGCAATGCATTTGGTGAATACTCTGGGGGCTGTTGTGAGGCCAAAGGGCAGAGCTCAGAATTGGTAATGACTGGCTCCCAGCTGGAAGCGCAAATGACTCCTTGATGGCCTGTCCATTTTTATATGGTAGTACGCATCCTGGAGGTCTATCGAGCACATTCAATTGTCTTTCCCTAAAGGGGAGAATAGACTGCAGTGTCACCATTCGGAACTTTGACTTCTTTATGGATTCATTTAGTTTGCTGAGATCCAAGATGAGTCTCCAGTTCCCTATTCTTTCTGGCACTACAAAGAATCTTGAGTAAGTTCCAAATCCTATTTGGTATGCAGGGACTCTCTGGATGACTCTCTTGTCCAGCAAATTTTGAATCTCTACAGTTGCCTGTTCCCTTTCACTGGGTGGAACATCTGGGATTTTTCTGATGTGTGGAATGGGAAGGCAAAAGAGGATGGAACAGCCTCTGGATATTATACTTTGTACCCACTTGGCTTTTGTGATCTCTATCCAGGCTTCTGGGTACAAAGATAAACATCCCCTGACTGCCTCCAAAGGAGGGGAGGTGGGCCTCCTTTCAGGAGCACTGGAAGGGATGGTCGCGAATGGAATCATGGTCAGCCTGATTCTGTGGACCCCCTCTGCCACGTGGATGACGTCTACCATTACCACTTCCACTATGCCACTGGGGAAGGATTCAACTCGTGTGTCTTGAAAAACTCCCTGGGATTTTTTGAACCACATTTTACCACCCTTCTGACCCTTAGGATAGGGTGTGGAAGGTAAGGAAAAACATACCCAACGGCAGAGAGAGTTTTTCCTTCCTGTTCGCATCTAGTGAGTGTGTTTTTGACTTTTGGTACAAAGAGTGAGGAACCATCGAAAGGGGTGTTGACAAAGGTAGACTTGAAAGGTTCCACAAAGTTACACAAGCGCATCCAGGAGTGTATCCTTAGAGAAACTCCTGAACCCGCTGCCCTACTCGCTCCATCCGCTGCATAAGAAATCAGTCTCATGGAGGAGTCCACTGCAGAGTTTAAGGTGGATAGCTGAGAGGATACCTTATCTGAGACCCTTGCAGCTAATGTACCTTGAAGAGTATCTCCTAACTTTTTCAGGAGATCTCTTTGAAGTCTAGTGAAGTGCGTTAGATATTTCAGTGATTTAAGAGCAAACGTCGCTGACGAAAAACTACGCTTCCCATATCTGTCCATTGTTCGAGACTCCTTGTTCGGTGGATGGACAGATAAAGATGTTTTGGAAAGTTCCTTCTTAGTGGCTGCTGCCATCACCATAGCATCTACAGGGACGTCTTTTGTAAAAATTCTTTGTCTGTTGGATCTGTAATAAATTTATTTGGCCTCTGTGGGACCGGTTCCAATGCATCTGGTGACTCCCACGCCTTTCAACTAACTAGTTCCATAAGTTTGTCAAAAGGCAGAGACACCCAGGTGGCTGAAGGTTGAGATCTGAAGGAGTTCAGGTACACCGACTCCTCATCAGAAGGGTTGATGGGTTTCCAGCCACCTCTCTGTTTAAGGATTTCTAGGCTATCTGCAAAGGCAATATCCTCAGTGGGCGACTGTGGGGACCCTTCTGACTCCTTGTAGTGTCCGAGGTGACTGACTCGTCTGGTGAGTCCAGGTGCTTCCTCTTGCAAAGTCTCTTTCAGGAAGCCTCCTCAGAAGGGTATTCTGGAGAAGTCTGGGAAGAGTGTTGTTCGCCCAATGGGGTACCCTGAGGCCAGAATCTCCACTGTCCTGTGGTTGCGGTGGTGCAGAGAGAAGCCGGTACTTTAGGGGGAAGAATGCAATCACCTTTGTGTAGAACTGTAGGGGGAGACAGCATACTTTTCATCAGCTCAAAAGCTGTTCCCCCAAGCTCCGAGGACACCTCCAGTTCCAAAGAAGCTGGGGAAATCCCCGGCACCAAGGGGCTAGCTCCGAACCCGATGTAGGAGCCAAGCTTACCCGCACCGAAGCCCCGAGAGGTAAGCTCGGAACCAAAGAGTCTCGGGTCCGAGCATTCCTTCCGGATCCGACCAGAGAGCTTTGGCTCCTAGACATCCCGGATGGCACCAAGGATGTCTAAGCAGACAATGGTTCTGAAATCCTCAGAGCAGGTCTCAGCACCAAAGATTGTACAACAATGGGGTACCAGGCATTCTGGCTCCTATGTTCCAGCTTGGCTTGGAGGAGGAATCGATGTGGACAAAAATGTCTTCATTGGCTCCGGAACTGACTGGGTTGGAGCCATGAAAGATTTTGCCAGTGCTGGCGACTTCGACAGTCTGTGCACTACCCTATCCACATAGTCATCCGATAGGCTCCTGGAGGACCTAGAGGAAAAGGTAGATGAGCAAGATCTCTGTAAAATGGGAGATCTCAGAGTAGAGGAGACCGGTAGCAAATCTGGAGACTGGCTCTGAACCTGAGACTCTCTCAGCTCTGAAATCTGTGGCACCAAAGAGCTTGGTTTGTCTGATCCAGTAGGTCTTGGATCTGATTGAGTAGTCTTTGCTGTCTTCTCTGGCTGTTCCGAATGGCCAGATGAAGAAGATCTCTTGGTAGGTTTGTCAATTTTAGATGGAGACTTAGTCTTACTGGAGGTGCTCTGACTTTCTAAACAGTGTTGCTGTAAGAGTTATAGTAATGGAAAAAGTCTGGGCGACCGGACCTTTTTCCATTACTATAACTCGGATTTAGAACGTGCACGCTGACCAATCAGCATGCACGATTTTGAACATTAATGGGGGGGGGGTCATTGTATAATGTGTAATTAACACCCACTTAAGGGTGTTAAATACACATTAACACACACCCTGGAGGGCATTATTGCACTTAGACAATGGGATCTCTGTAAAATTGTTGTGTTTTACTTGCCTATTTATTTATTTAAGTACTAATTTTTTTTATATGTTTTTAATGTAAAATAGTTCCTCTGCCTACTGTTTCAAACTTGCTGTAGTATATGTTAATGGTGCTGGAAAAAGCATTTTACATCAAATGTATATAAAAATAATATAGTGCTTAAAAAATAATAAGCAAATGAAACACAACAATGTTTACATACAGCAAATTCTCTCTCCCATACACACATACACAGTGTCTTCTGCTTTCAGAAACATACACACACTCACAGTCTCATCTGCTTTCATACACACATTCACTCACACAAGATCTGTCTCACTCTCTTTCTCAATCTCTCACAGTCTCAAGCTGCTTTCATACACACATTCAGTCCCACTCTCTCAATCTCTCTCACACGCAGTCTCCTCTGCTTGCATACATGCATTCACTCACACACACACACACACACACACACACACACACACACACACACACACACACACACACACACGCGCACGCGCGCACACACACACAGGGTCTCTCTGCTTTCATGCACGCATTCACACACGCATGCCGACAGAAACATACGCAGACTCTTCTGTTTCGCTCGATCGAGCTCTCTCTTACTCACATACACACATACACTCTCACACACACGCTGTACTTTATTTTTTTTCTTTTTTTATTTTACAGTCGCTGCACAGCAAAAGCACTGCTTATCAAGTATAAAATAACGGCTCACTCACTCTCACTTTCACTGACATGCACTCATTCACTCACACACAGAAATAAACACACACACACAACTTTTTCGTTGTCTTCTTTTCTATATTTTACACTCACTAAACAGCAAAAACGCTGCTTAGTGAGTGTAAAATAATGGTGGCCATTCTGTTTCCTCAGTCCAAGCACCACGGTGGGCTCGTTTGTCAGCGGGCATTACTTGTATATTAATACCCTGCTGGAGAACTCTCATTCTCCAATCAGGATATTGATGCATAGTTAGCTCATTGTCTAATAGTGATTAAAAACCTAAAAGTGTTGTTCAAAGTCCTCCATGAAGAAAGATTCTGAATTCCTACAGTATACTTTATAAATTTTCCACAGGAAAAATGTACATAATCTTGTAGCCATAGTTAACAGAAAAGTTACTGCCTTTACTGTAACAGGAAAGAAAAGTCTCGCTGGTGAAAGTGTTGCATGTACAGATCTGCAAACTGTGTGACAACACATGCATCTACTGACATCATCAAATAGAAACATAGTACATATTAAAAATCATGAAGAAACCAAAGATAAGACAATTACCAGCACGTATGCATGCATTTCCAGCAACACCGTGAATGGCGTGATGGAGAACGTTTATTTTTAGTTTTTCATTTATTGATGACAGGTCTAATTAATGAAAAACTTTTTAAATATTTCAATGTTGGCCATCCATTAGTTCCAACTATATATGGCCTCCCAAAGATTCATAAGGACTTAGCTTGTCCACCCATGTGACCCAGAGTCTCTGGGAAGGGGTGGTGTATGGTGCGGTTATCCTTTTTTGTAGAGAAAACTTTACATCCCCTGACACTATACTTAAAGACACTACATCATTCCTAGAAAGACTATATGCTAAGTGTGCTAACATTGTAGATGAATATATGTTCGTTACGCTTGACAATGGGTCTCTGTTTACAGTTATTCCTAATGACTGGGGTATCAAAAGTATTAGAGCTTTCTTGAATGAGAAAAAGTGTTTTTCGGATGATAAAGTGAAACTCATCTGTTCATCTTTGGATATAGTACTAGAGAATAATGTTTGTGTTTTTGAAAGAGTTTTTCTGCAGAAGGTTGGTGTGGCTATAGGCACTGCTTGTGCAAATAGCTATGCCAACCTGGCTTTAGTACAATGGGAGACTACAAACATTTTTATGAACATATTCTTTGGTATGTTTGTTTTGTCGATGATTTGTTTTTGTTATGGCATGGCACCATGGATGAACTGAAGGCCTTTATTGCTTATATCACAATACTACTGGTTTCTCAGGTTTACTTATAACTACTCATTTGATGAGACTGAATTTTTAGATGTCAAACAAAGTGGATTTGAGAAGCGTATCCACGAGTGTATATAGAAAACCAACTAGAAAAAAAGTTATTTATATAAGAACAGCATGTACACTAGCCATGTTACAAGAAATGTACTTAAGGGCCAGGTTTATCGTTTGATGGGGTTGCACAACAATGATTTAAACTTACAACTGGCTTTAGAATCCCTTAAGAAGGACTTTCTTAGTAGGGGTTATAAAGAAGCTGAAATTGAGTTTTGTATATCTGATGCTTGGAACGAGAGGGCAGGTTGATGTAAGCCTTATTTCACTGAGGGGGTGGTCAGCACTAGTAGCAACACTTCTACACTGAACACTGAACACTGATGCTTTCAGGGTTTCTTTGCAATATTCCAGTGACATTAACAGGTAATGTGATATTATTAAACGAAACTGGGGCATACTGCATACCATAGATGGGCTAAAAGGAGTTATTGGTGAAGCACCACGTTTCTCATTTAGAAATAACAAATCTCTTAGGAAACATCTTTGTTAGAACACCCAACAGTATATGGCTGGGGTTGAACCATTAGATTAGGCACGTTCTCATGCAGAAGATGTTCTGCTTGCAAGTATATTCATTCTGCATAAGTCTATCCTATTTTAAAGTTCAAAATAGAATTGGACTTTTATGCAGATTGAAGATCAACGACTTTAGTTTACTTTGCTTTCTGCCATGTGTGTCATGCTTTCTATATAGGTAAGACGAACAGATGTCTAAAAGACAGAATACCTGAGCATTATAGAGACATTAACAATAAGAAAGATGCAAATGCCCTATCACTACATGCTATGCATTATGGTTCTAAACATAATTTCAGGTTTATGGTCTTACAAGTTCTAGATGTTAGCATGAGAGGTGATGATTTGCTTAATCAGACTGAAGGGGCAGAACAGAAATGGATTTTGCTTTTTAATGCTGAAAAACCACTAGGTTTAAATGGGGCTTTCACACTAAAGCCTTTTTTGAAGTCATGCCCTTTGAAACATTGAATGTGGATGTTGTTTATATACACATAAACAGGAATTTTAACACGTCATTACACACTTTTATGCATATTTTATATATTTTTTATATATTATGTATTTAATATATACTTTTTTAGGCATTTTTGGCTTTTTTGCATAGGTTTTATATATGATGAACTAATTTTTTAAGAAATGATTAATTGGTTTTAAGAGTGGTTTGCTTGCTGCAGTGTATAAATACTGATTGTCTTTTAACAAGTTTGTCTGATGAAGTGATTAGCAAATTGCGAAAGCGCTTACCTGTACTTTTGCTTTGTTTAATAAATTATACTTTGCTTTCTAGCCTTGCAGGCTTGGTACCTTATTTATTCTTATTCAAATTGGTTTGAAAGTTATTTATTTATTTATTTATATTTAAAATTTGTTGACCGCGACTAGGACAGAGCCTATTTTCACCGGAGGCCCCGGGAGAAATGCTCCAGATGCATTGTCTTTGGAATGTGGGAGGAAACCCACATAAACACATAGAGGGCTTTTAGACTCCAGATGGAAGGCACTCCAGCCAAGAATTGAACCGGGGAACCTCTTGCTGTGAGGCAACAACGTTAACCGCTGCACCACTGTGCCGCCAAATTGACCTTCTTCCTAAGTTAATGTCCAGCACTGTCATTACAAACTTGAAGAGACATTTTTGTGTGCATGGCAGTCCTCAATGCAACAGTTTAAAACATCAATTCACCATTTATATAACAATTTAAAAGAACAGCCAGCCTTCCAATTGAAACTAATTAATTCTTACACTCAAAAGCTTTGCAGTGTTGCAGTTTATCGAATAAACGTATTACTTTGTGAGACAGTCGGTCTTTTTGGTTTATTGTTTTTCTTTTTCTTAACCTACTCAATCTTATAAACATTCCCAGAGATAACTTGCTTGGTTCACCTGTTCAAAGATTAATGTCAGACAAGGACAACCTTACCAATCAGTAAACAACTTCTGATTCCAAATACAAAGTACAACAAATTGGTCAAAACTCAATTTTTGAAGAAACGTCAGTCACAAAAGTTGGACTTTGACAAATTTACCAAACCTCTTAGACCATCAAGACAAGGAGAGATTGTAAGAATACAGACGTCCAAAGGATATGACTAAGTGGGTATTACCAAAAATATTTGTGAAAAACAAGAAGAAACCAAAGACATACACTTCCAGTCTCAGAACCAGTGACGCAGCACTTCGCCTGTGCCAAACACTCTTATTTCTCGGTGCGACCTTACACTTGTTCCAGTTTCGCAGGACAGTGTATTTTCCCCAAATAATTCTGATGTTATCCCTGAAGTTCCTATTGAGAAGAATTCCCCAGAGACTATCCCTGTGGCTAAGCCCAATCAAAGCTTTTATATAACCAGATTGGGTAGAATTTCCAGACCCAATCCAAAATACGCAGCGACTTGAACTTGAGTTTTGATTTGTTATTACTATAGAAATGTTATCTGGCATATACATTGTCTTGTTCTCCTATTGCATGCTGAACAAATCAAAGACACAGGATGTAGATCATTGATTGTATTGTTCCTTTTCAGCCACTGTAGCTAGACAGCACGCGCATACAAGTACTGAGTACGTGCGAGAACAGTGTCATTTTGCACGGTTAGCCAGAGTGAATGCAGTCATGAATGGAGATGCATATGTGAGTGTGTTTGAAGTAATGAATGAATCAGTTAGCTTAAATACTTTTCTAATTACAGTTCCTAATATGTTATGTACAATAAATATCTTGAACCCATACACCACTACATCATCTCTTTTGAATGTATGAGATAGGCAACACCTATTAATAATTTTTCCATCCTTATCAGAAACAGTAGGAATGAAATGAAAACCCCCACAGGGAGAACTAGAAACAGAGCTCTTCTCTGAATCAGAAATCTGTGGGAAAAAATGTATCCGTCCCTGCATCTTCCTGTTTAAATTCAGAATACTGAATCTCTTCAGGAAAAGAAGAATCCCTCTTTTAGCAGAAATTGCTTTACAAGAAGGATTGTTTACAAGAAGGCCTGAATTAAACCCTGAGCCAGACTTAGTACACTACTCCTACCCAAAGAAAACTAAGAAGGAGGAGACACCTGCTTGGTTTTGTTTCCTTTTGACAGGAAAAATGGGGCCAGACGTGTTACTAATGACAACAGCAGCTACCCAGGGATGAGCACAGTGTTATAACACAACAGGGAAGATTTCCCTGTTCCCTCTCCCAAGATTGACAACAGCTGTTCTTATCTGCCCACTAAGGGGACCCCAACAGCCACAGAGGCCATGGCTAACTCCTAGTCCATTGTGGCTGTAGGAGCTAAATCCAAGGATCTGGGATAAAAGATGAATGGTCTGAGGTACAACAAATGACCACAGCAGAGTCACCCACCTGTGGCTGAGGGAAACTGCTAGCCTGCTGTGATGGCAAAAGTAATTTGCTTAATTTTTTTCTTTTTGTGGCTGGAAGAAGGACCGGTAGTCTGTTCCATGGTCAAGTCAAAAATGGTGCTTCTTTCCCAGGGAAGACAAGCAGCAATTGCTGTTAAACACAACCAGTCCACAGAAGTCAACTTTTTTGATAGACAGTCACAGTAAAAAGCACTTTAAAACACTATTTCTACCCCCAAAAGTAACATAAACAGTATTCCTCCACAGGAAAAAAAATGTTTTCAGTTTCTCTGCACCACTTTTAAAATGAAAGAAAAAACGAACACACTGTTTAAAACTACATTGTAGTCTGGAGACAGTACATTATAACATAACACGCCTAGTTTTAAAATAACTGTCCTGAAAAAGAAAACAATAAAACATCAATAATACTAAGAAAATGGAATTTTTTCCCCAAAGGGACCTTATCTGCCCTGCAAAGGGAAGCACAAGCCGACCGTTGATCCTCAAAATCCTCACAAGAGCATACTCTTCAGCCACAGTGAAGCTCTAAACGGCTTTGCACCCAAACTTGTCTTTTAGTCAGCAGTCAGTTCAGCTTGAGCTACCTGACAATTTGGGCATGTAAAAAAATAATATTCAAGATTAACTCAGCCATACAAGTAAGTAGTTCATGTAATATCCAATATCATTACTTTACCTATGGTGTTTTGCAAAAGACAGATATAGCAGGAGTCAAAATTAAGGCAGGATTTCAGAGTCTTAAGAGAGTGGATTCACTGTCATTATAGAAAATTACACTTTAACAAGGACACAAGAAGAGTTTGAAATGTGTTTTTTTTTTACTTTTGCGTAAAGGAATTTCTGGAATTCCAAGAAGGCAGACACCGTCAAAAATAAAATCAAGACAACCAACAGCCCCTCCAACTTTCAAAAGAAGCTGTCTGAGCAAGGGGGCTCATACAGATCTGCTCCACTAAGAAATCTGAACAAGAAAACACCCACTAATTATGGAAACAGGCCACTGATAAAGTTCTTCAGGTTAGAACACAGTCTAGTGTCAAACCAAGATAGTTCTTATTTTCAGCTTAGCAAATAAACTCAGTTAATAGCTGATGCTAGACATGTTGGATTATGTGCAGTACTGACAAAACAACACAATACCCATGACAAGCTTATAGTATACTTAGAGCCTTCCCATATATGGAAAAACATTGTCTCAGAGTGAAAAAAAGGCACTAGCAATAGTAAAGAATTGTTAACATTTCCATCTGTATCTATAAGGGCACAAACTTCCTACTAAACAGATCATAAACCACTAAAAACATGTTTACAATAATCCAAGGTTAGCACCCCCTTTAATGATAATGTGACAAAGTTTAAGGTTGCAGCCATATTCCTTTACTATTCTTTGTAACAGGAACAGAGCTTTATGTCAGACACTACATCAGTAATTATCATAAAACTGCAGAGAATTTTACATGGCAAAGGAGTACATTAACTTAATAGTACAACATGCAGTTCCAACAACATAACAGCGGAGTGAGAGACAAGTAATTATCCAGTTTTACAGGAGACAAAATTATGACGTCATCCAAATACTTTGGCATCTCAGTCACTAAATAATAAATGGAACCTTCTTGACTCTTAGTTAATTATTCAACAACCTCATGATGGTTCCACAAAGTTCACAAGAAATCCCTTGCACTTCTAAAGTAGTTGGAAGACCACTTTCTAAAACTGAGAATCAAGCCTGCATATTAAAGGTCTATTATAGCAATAACCCACGCCTGGGTGTGGGTAATGCTGGATTTACCCACGGTTGGCGTGGTTTGGTCCCGAGGCGAACAAAGCCAACCGTGGGTAACAACAGCATTACCCACACCCAGAAGTGGTTATTGCTATCATGACATTATTTAAGAAAAGAAACTATTACTTTTCTTAAATAATGGCATAGTATAATGCCTGTTTACTGCCCTTCTGCAGATGTCTGGCATCAGCGGCAGTTCTGATGTACTGCGCCTGCGCAGTACATCAGAGTTGTGAAAAGCAACGGAGAAAGCAAGATCTCTGTTACTTTTTTGTTTTTTCGCTATGTTAAATGGGTTTAACATAGACGAGTTTTAAAATAAGCAACGGAGATGTCCGTTGCTTATTTTAAAACTGTCTCGCTATGTTAAACCCATTTAACATAGCGAAACAATAAAAAGCAACGGAGAGCTTGCTTTCTCCGTTTTTACAAACCTGTTCATGTTAAATGGGTTTAGCATACAAGTAATTATCCAGTTTTAAGCAACAGAGATCTCCGTTGCAAATACTTTGGCATCTCAGTCACTAAATTAAACCCATTTGACTCTTAGTTAATTATTCAACAACCTCATGATGGTTTCACAAAGTTCACAACAAATCCCTTGCACTTCTAAAGTAGTTGGAAGACCTTTTCCATTAGAATCAAGCCTGCATATTAAGCTGGCCAATCAGCGTGCACGTTTTGGGGGGGTCATGGTATAATGGTTCGTAGGTAACTACTAGACTTCCCTTGTGGGTTATTTTAAGACTAGCCATCTGTCCTTTCAATGGTGAGAATTAAACCCTGTCCCTTTGTGACAGTAAGGTAAACATCTTAACCATTATACCAACCCCCAACCCCAGAACAAGTAGAGACCTTCATGAGATATGAACTCATACCCCCTGGTTTACTAGACCAGTGCTCTAACGCCTGAGCTACAAGGCCACTAAAAGTGACAATCAAACTCTGTACCTTGTGTCTGTGAGATAAAGACCTTAACTCCTGCATTACAATGCAGGCATCCTTCTACATGGAAACACGCAAGAAAATGCAGCATCTTACTTTATTTCTCAACTGTCGGCCACAGAAGATATTTTCCCTCAAATATGCAGACATATTAAGGGGCAACTCTGCTTCTGGTTAACCAGAAACTAAATAAGACAAAGGGACCTATTCTGAAAAAATGGAAAGTGAATCCAACAGATCTCAACATTCACCACACAATTTTGAACTAAGTAAAACATGCAAAATAAGAAGTAATTCATGTAAGTTAGGAACAGACAAAATGTCTTCAAAGCCACTCCAAAACTGTTCTGGAGAACCATTAAACAGTTCACAGCCCACATGACTGATTATCTAAATTCAAATAATACCTCTTAACAAAAGCTAAAAACAAATTAGTAAAAACAATAGCCAGCCTGATGGTGGAGAGGTGGGTAAAGCCCTGGCCATGGCCCAGATAACCCACATTTGATTAGTTGCTCAGGGTGAGTTTGTCTATCATGATTGGAGAGAAAGGTGTTGTTGACATGTCAGATTATTCATCAAGCCCTGGTGTAGCTCACTGTCCACCTAACATCCAAGAATGGTGTCGGCAATCAGATGGGTAGGGCCTTGGCAAAAGCTCTGGCACACACATATGACAGCAATATGATGCTGCCAGCTGTCTGCACCAATCTGACTCCCACAATATCTTCCACTTCTACATTCCACCTCACCTGTGACAGTCTCGACTAGGAGATATACTGGCAGCCACCCACTCACCTATTTCCCCTTCTTTTCCATACAAGTGGCCCCATCCAGGTGGTTGTGTCAGGTGTGGAGATTAGAAGATATAGGAAGGGAAGATGAACACCTGACCATCAACTGGGAGCATGCTCAATGGGAAAAAATGCAAACAATACCTGCTAACCCCCTTAGCCTCAACCATAGACACGATGCATAGCACAATCATCATTCCCAAATAAAACAATGGCTTCCCATCCTTTCAAAAATATCCTTTGGCCAACACATGCTCCACATTTCCTTCAAAAAAATCAAGTTCACATAATTAGAAGAACTCTTTAGAAAATGGGATACAAAAGCATGTAAACATTAAGTATGTTTCATCTTGCTTTCCTTAAAATATTAGTAAAATGAACTGAAAATCCTTTAGCTGACACTGTTAAAATATCAGCAACATCAGAAATAATTCAAACAGTCTACCATTGTTCTAAGTTCCTGTCCCTTTTTCACCCCAACTTTATAATCCCACTACCAAGCTATTGTTACTAACAAGGAGTTTTAGAAGAATATTACATAACTATATGTTTGATTGGGTCCCATTTAGATCACCGAAATTACACTCCACCGAATTACACATAACTGAGAACACATCTCTGAAAGACTACTTATCTGAAAGTTTGTTTCACCTAAGTTTCTTTCTCCAAAATAGTTAATACAAAGCTGCTATTTCTGGTTTTCCGGTATTTAGTGTTTGTGTACCTTATGGTACACTGTGCCATTTTTACATCTGTACAGCATCCGTGGATGTACATGGAGATTGCAATATAGTGATAATCGAGAAATATACCCTTTCTATCACTGTTGTGTGATCTCGGAGTTGGTATATATAATTAGCAGGGGTGCAAGCCCCCCTGCAAAAATGTTCGAAAGTATGCTGTGTTGTTGCTTTCTGTTTTTACTTGGGTTTTCGTTGTTTTGTGTTTCAGGATACTGATCTTTTGGATAATTGGTGTTTTGGAGATGTTGTCTTGGTTATGTATAATTAAGTGGAGTGTAATTTTGGCGATCTAAATGGCATCCGTTTGATCATATAGACCAACTTGGACATCTTTATAATGCCAAACTTGGTTTCAGGACAGGCTTTGTAACCACATTAGCGCTTTACTCATCACCAGATAAATATACACTAATCTCAAAAATAGAATCCTTGTATCAAGTGCATTTATTAAAATAACAACAGCTTTCAAAAGAGTTCTTCTTTCCCTCTTTCTCTCTAAATCATATAAATTCCAGCTCGAGCCTAGCATTATCTCTTTGCTTACAAGTTACATAAAAAATCACACATTCCAGGTTTGGTAACGGTCAGTCTTAACAGACATGGGTACCATCAAAGCTGAATATTACATACATTTTTCTTTTCTTTATTCACTATTTATTTTACATTTGTTGACTGGGGAAGTCCAGCTGTGTACAAAGGCCCCTTTTCAGAGGAGGCCCAGGAGAAAAGCTCCAGAACGTGCTTAACCAACAAAATCTTTTACATTATACAATATCAACAATGTCAGGCAGACTACAATAAAAATAATTTGTATAATGTCAAAATAGATAAGATAGCAACTATGCATACAGCAGTAAGGCTTCTTATTCTAATTATATTCTATACATATATAGTTAAGTAATCATGCAGTAGGATAGTTGTCACAATACAAACTACTGAGTTATTTACAAAGGGTGGAAAGCAATTAATTGTGAGATATAAATGAAAGGAGTGCTAAAAGAGTTAAGATAGGAAAAGGGAGAAGGCAGGGTGAGAGAAGACAGACTGATAGCTAGTAGAGGAGAAGAGAGCAGAGGTATAGTAGAAGAGGAGGAAAAAAGCAAAGATGATATACTTATCCCGGGCATGTACAGCTACAGAGCCAGGATGTTGAGAAGTGTTTTCTTACATGTGTTTTGAATGCCTGTTAGTTTCCAAAAAGCCCAAGGCCATGTTGGAGGGCATTCCAGAGAGTAGCTACAGAGTTTCAGTATAAGGAGGCTCCCGATGCATATTGGGCTTTACAGACAGAGAGGAGGAGTTTGTCTTTAGATCAAAGACCTTTGGTAGGGTGGTAGTGTTGAAGCATTCCTTTTATGCCTGATACTTATCAGGGTAGTGTATTGCAGTACAAGATAGTAGAAGCCTGCTACAGTGGAGGTAATGTGGGATTTCAGTCCCATTTAATTGGCTAAGGGCAGAACAGTAATGAGCTCTAAAGGGGCGATTTGGATCAAATTGAGCTTTGTTTGTAGGTTAGTAAAAAGCGTGGGGAGGCACAGAGTAGGGTAGATAGGTAGGAGGTAGGCTTTAGTTATGGTTTATCTAGTTCTGCCTGTTAGATAGGGTTTTATTCTATACAAGAGGATTTTGGTGGGTTTTTAATAACAGTTTAGAAGTGTAGGTCAAATTTTAAGTTATCAACAATTGTGACACCTAGGTTTGGTGTAAGTGACATGTTCAATCAGGGTGTTATTTAACGAAGAGATTTTGACAAAAAGTTTTGCTTTGGTAGAATTTTTGGGGGATAAAAGTAGTAATTTTTTTTTTGGGTGTAAAGTAGGAGTTGTGAGTTCTCTAGCCAGGATTCTACGGACATAAAGGATTCTTGAATAATTTCTTTAAGTTTTTGTACGTTAAAGGCTGTACAGATGTATGTGGAGTCATCAGCATATTGTACAAGAACGCTATGCTTAGAAGCAGTGTGTAGATCACTTATAAATGTGTTAAACAGGATGGATCCAAGTATGGAACGTTGTGGTATTCCTACAGAAGTGGGTAGAAGTGATAAGCATTTTTTTTTTTTGCCATTTTACTGCATGGAATCTACAGTATCTGTTAATTAGCTGTTAAAGACTAAACACTGAAACACTGAAACATAATTAGTCAGAACCAAAAAAAAAAAAAAAAAGTAATCACAGTAAAAACCCGGTACCAAAAGAAAATGGAAGTTCAGAGTAGACTGAAGTATTAAAAACAATTTATTAAATGTTTTCATCAGCTTATAACAGATGGCTTTTTCAGAATAATAAAACAAAATAACAAAAAAAATTTAAATACCCCTCTCCAGTAATCACTTAACTTCCAGACCACCAATAAAAAATCATCCTACATGTAACACCTGTTTAATTAAACTCTATTATCATAAATTTCATAAACAATGACTAAATAAAAAACATAATATAAATATTATATAAAAAAATCTTTAAACAGCCTGACCTGACAAAGAAGCTCCTTAAGTTCTATTAAGTCTGGACACAGGACCCCCCCCCCCCCCAGGTTCTATAAGCACTGTATCTAATCCAAAAAACACAAACTGATGAGAAAGAAACTTAGAAATGTGCTTGTACAGAGTGTTGTTCATGTTCTACTTTCTTATATCCAACATATGTTCATACACCTGATCCTTAAACTTCCTTGTGGTCTTCTCAACATAAAAAGATTCACAATTTTTATATAAGGCCACATATATAATACCCACAGTGGTACAACAACAATAAAAGTGTAACAATAAAAGTGTGCTCTAATTGACAAAGAGTTAACCACAACAAAGTCCTGGTTAGCCATATATTTACACTGTGAGTAAAAACCACATCTAAAAGTACCTTTCCTTTTGTTGGCTATAAGGGCCACCCTATTCTCCTTTGCCTTCAAAAGGTTTTTAAAAGTTATTCCCCACTTATAAACAATACGGGGATGGTGACCCACAACCTCAAAACAAACAAACAAAAAATCCCTAATTCACTTCCAAAAATCTAAAAATACTTGGACTAGCCAAACTAAATCTAGTAATAAAAGAATCATAGTATTGCAAACAGTCACATTAGGCGCTTCTTTTTTTCCAGTTGGAAAGTCAATCATATAACATTAAAGGATAAGAACACTGTTCTTCCTTATATCAACCACTTCCTTATAATATTTCTGCACTATATTCGCAGGATACCTCCTGGAGTAAAACATTTCTGCCAACTTCTCACACTGATTAATAAATTCACGATTTTCAGACACCATTCTACCTAGTCTAATATATATACCTTTAACTATACCTGCTTTCTGGTGTGCAGGGTGACAACTAGAAAAATGGAATAAGCTGTTTGAATAGGTGGACTTTCTATAGATGGAACTAACTAATTTTCTGAAACAAGATATCTTTACTTATCTTAACATCCAAATATGTAAGAAGACTAAAGAATATTCCTGGCATAGATCCACAGCAAAAGACTGAATCCACAAAACTGCAAACAACTCTAATTGTGGAAATAATTTTATTAAAGAATGGTGAGCGCTTTCACAATCTCTACAAATCGCTTCTTAAGACCATATTCGAACAACTCACTACAACCCATTTAAATACTACAAATTTGAATACTTAATCACTTGTTAAACTGTCAATTAATTATTACTATGACCACAAATAAAAACAATCAACTATTAAAGTTTACTTCAAACCAATTTAAACTTTCTTAGCTGCTCTCTTCTTAGCAGTAAATTATACACGTAAAAATATATAATAAAGACACACATCAGAATGTTATGTACTAAAAATACAGTGTCACTTCTTAAGTTTCCTATCTTTTAATCTGGGTTTCAGAAAACATAATCATTTAACCCTGGTCCTTTGTATGCTGCTAGTGACAGAATCCATCTAAGTTCATTACGTTCTGTTTTGTTCACCAAATTGTCCTTCCTGATTCCTTTGTTAGTTACATCTATAGCTAAAATCTTAAACAATGATGTTCTCCCTTTTCTAACATATGCTTAGCTATCGCACTGTATTGTAACCCTTTTCGAACATAATAATAATGATCTCTAAGACATTCTTTGAGGCATCTATTCGTCTTCCCTATATAGAACGCGAAGCAGATCATACAATGAGCCAAATACACTACTTTTTTTGATTCGCAGTTAGCTACTGTATTAAATTTATATTGTTTCTAGTTACTGGATGAAAAAGAAGGTTACTAGTATCTATATACTTACAAAAAGCACACCTTTTACATTGTGTAGTACCATATTCTACAGAGTGAACCTTGGTGCTGGAGCTACTACTGAGATAACATAAAACTTGTTTTAATGATTGCTTGTTCTTATAAATAAATCTGAGTGTCTTCCCAACCAACGTGGTAATATGCTCATCAGTAACAAGAATACGCCAATTATTTTTTAACGATTTCTCTAATGGCTCCACCATCAGTTGTGTGTGTCATACAAAATGCAATAAACTCATCATTCTTTGACTCATAGTTAACTGCAATATGGATGGGTGTGGAAAAATATGGCTTGCACTTATCCTTCCTGTCGGCCCTGGCTTTAATACAGGCATCCTTGATATAAATTTATCTATAACCTCTTTGTGTAAACTCACTGCTTATGCATGTTAGATTATCTTCAAAATCTTGCTCTCTGGCATGCAACCTGGAACTCCTTAATGTTTGACTCTTCACTATGTTTTTTTAAAAATATGAGTGGGGGTGCATTCTGGTACGGTGCAAATAACTATTACGATAACAGTCTTTTCTGTATATCTGAGTATATATACTATTATTCTCATCTTTCAAAATCCTTACGTCTAAAAAATCGAGACTTAATAGGGAGCTCCTCATGATAATTTTTTAAAAAATTACTACTGGTATTTAAATACTCATCAAATAAATTAAGTTTAGGAAAGTCAGCTTTCCATAAAACAAATAAGTCATCGACAAAGCAGCAATAAAACCAAACATATTCGTTAAAACACATATTCTCTATTATATGAGTATACTCCCATTTCTGCCATGACCAAACTGGTGTAGCTATTTGCACATGGAGTGCCCATAGCTATACCAGAGGTCTGTATAAAATATTTTCCATCAAATACAAAGATGTTAAATTCAAGTACTAACGCTAGCAAGAAACAAATTAAGTCTATTTTCTCCATTGAGAAGGAATTGTTCCTAATGAGAAAATTTCATACATACTCTATCCCTCTATCATTGGGTATTACAGTGAAGAGTGATGTCACACCTAACATCACCAAGTATTAATTTCCCATCAATGTCTTATCAGACTGAAACTTATATAAATCCCTAAGAAAATGCTCTGTGTCCCATAGGACTATATCATAACTGTCTACTAATGGTCTTAATTTATTCCCGATATAAATAGAGATTGGCTCAGTAATCCATCCCGCTCCTGCCACTATAAGTCTAAAGGGAGGGAGTTCAGAATTTTTGTGCATTTTCAGTAATCCATGCAGATTTGGAATAATGGGGTATTGGGTATTCTACCATGAAATATTGAAACAATTATTTCGTAACACAGTTCTCCTGTAAACAGTTCTTAATATGTCTCAAGTTAACTATCTTTCGTACTTTCAATGTCTACACTATTAATTCACTTATTTTACATTTGTTAACTGGGGGTGTCTGACTGAGCCGAAAAGGCCCTTTTTCAGCAGAGGCCCGGGGAGAAAAGCTCCACATAGAAAAATTACATATACATTTAGACATGATCAGTATACACACAAATTACAAAAGACATGTTTTTACAGTGGTATGCAGCACATCAACAATTACAGTGGAGAGAACAAACAAATAAATATTTAAAAATAAAGGTACCTAATAGATTTGTGGTATACAGCTGAAATGTGGAACATAGGTAGAATACATACATAGTACACAGGTACAGTACATACACTGTAGATTAGCCAGTGTTTGTGAGAATAGTTTTCAATCTTAATCAAGTACTCTAGGTTTAGTATGTGTACCTTATCTGCTTTCACTAGCCTGGGGAGCAATCATGGCACTGCCAACTTTGCTTGAGATGTTGCCTGATGAGGTCTTTAAAGGAGGCTTTGGATGATGTGTTTTGAATGCTAGTGGGGACAGAGTTCCATAGCCACTGAACTACTATACAGTGCATCTCCAAAGCTATTGTAGCTCTTGGTGACTTCTAGTAGTAGCTTGCTTGATGATCTAAGAGGCCTTTTGGCTGAGTGATGTTGTACTAGGTTTTTGAGGGCAGGACACTTATTGGGGAGGTAATAGATAGAATGAGAGGCAGAGCTGATTGTAGGTTAGGAGGGTGGGCAGTTCAAGCCAGTGGAGCTGTCTCAAAGCAGTATAGTGATGAGTTCTATATGAGCAATTTGCAGCAAAGCGGGCAATTCTGTTATAGCAGGCTTCCATTTTGCTTACTTCAGTTTGGTTGAGATTAGTCAGAATGGGAGATGCATAGAGTAGGGTGGATAGAAGTTGGGAGCGAGTAATGGCTGATCTTGTGTTGTTGGTAAGAAATGGTTTGATACAGTAGAGTGATCCCAGTTTGGCACGTACTTTTTTAATAGTTAAGTTGAGATGACTATCAAATTTTAGGTGGGCGTCTATGGTTGTTCCCAATAGCTTAGCCTGTGCCACTGGAGCGAGTGGATTAGCATTTGTGGCGTAGATAGTGAATTGACTGTTATCAGTGTTTTTGTTAGAACTGGTTATAATCATAAGCTGAGTTTTCTTTGGATTGAGGATAAGTTGGGCTTTGGTTAGGTAGTTTTCAATGTCAGAGAATGCTAGTTGAGTTGTTTGCAGGAGGGTGGGAATGTTTTGTGCAGTACAGATTAAGGTATTGTCATCTGCATACTGAATGATAGATGCATGCTGTGTGGAGGTATGGAGGTCATTTGTGAAGATTGTGAATAGTAGTTGTCCTAAGATAGAACCCTGTGGGACTCCTATAGTTATGGGCAGCTGAGGAGAGAGAGAATTTTCCCATTTCAATCTTAATTATTAATCTTAAAATTAATCTATATGTCTTAACATCTTGCAACATATTGCTCATTGATTCAAAATAAAAGGATCTAGCCATTACAATGATGGAATGGCCCTTATCTCCAGGTCTAATTAAATACCTTTGTCATTCTGCAATTTTATTAAGGCTTGTCTCTCATCAAAACTTAAATTAAAAAATCTCTTTTTTCTGTCTTTAGCTTTCAATAACTCATACAATTGATTCTCACAAGCCTTAGTAAAAACCTCTAAAGCAGACAACAATTGTGGTGTAAAAATACTAGGCTTTCTGAACAAGTTCAGATTATTACCTTCATTCTTGGTTACTTTGAACATTGATTTTAATGCAATATTTCTCACAAACGACCTAAGTTCCAATGAAGTATCAGGCAAATCAGCCTGACTGGCAGGAATAAAAGTGAAACCTTTGTTAAGAAGACTTATTTCACTATCCGTTAAAGTCCTATGTGATATGTTCCAAACTAGATGTTCTCCGCTGGTTTCCACATTTTCTTCAAAGTTTGTGTTTGACTCTCGTTGAACGACTGTTTTCTTTTGACTTTCCGCCCTTCTGTTACTCTCTCCTTGTTCCCCTTCTAATGCGTACGTAAAGGGAGTGGTAACAATGGAAACGCTAGCTCTTTATTGGTCACAACCATCTTTCTCCTTACCACTGGCTCATGTAAAAGTGTGCTTTCTGTAAGTATATAGATACTAGTAACATTTTTATTCATCCAGTTACTAAGAAACAATATAAATTTAATACAGTAGCTAACTGTGAATCAAAAAACTTAGTTTATTTGGCCCATTGTATGATCTGCTCCGAATTCTATATAAAGAAGACGAACAGACGCCTCAAAGAACGCATTACAGATCATTATTATTGTGCTCGAAAAGAGTTACACTACAGTGCGATAGATAAGCTTGTTAGAAAAGGGAAAAAAATCATTGTTTAAGTTTTTAGCTATAGATGTTACTAATGACGGAATCAGGAAGGGTGATTTGCTGAACAGAACAGAACGTAAAGAACTTAGATGGATTCTGTCACTAGCAGCACACAAAGGACTGGGGTTAAATGATTATGTTTCCCTGAAATCCATACTAAAAGATTTGAACCTTAAGGAATGACTGTATTTTTAGTGCATAACATTCTGATGTGTGTCTTTATTATATATTTTTACGTGTATAATTTGCTGCTAAGAAGAGAGCAGCTAAGAAAGTTTAAATTGGTTTGAAGTAAGCTTTAATAGTTAATTTGATGGTTTCTTGCTTACGATGGGACGCGTCCCTGTCACCTATCCTGGGTGGCTCAATGGAACAAACTCCCCCATCACCTGGGAGCCCAAAGCCTGGCAGTATCCCTGGAGGCCACTGTAGGAGCCAAAATGAAACACCTCCTTTGTGGCCCCAGCCATGGAACACACAAATAGGAAACAAAAGGCAGTCTAAGTGTGTCCCTGCACAGAAATGGCCCAAAGGCAGTCTTGGCAAAGAAGCTAGGTGAGTAGCTAGCTGTTTTCCCCTGATGTAATTCTTTATGGTTTGAATACAGCTGTTTTCCCCGATCGAATAAATTTCAGTGACGAGGAAGGCCTTTTATTATCATAGGCCTCAAAGTTGATCAGAGGGAAGGCCTTTAAGCCATTCTGTCAAAGGATAGTTAAGCAAGATCAGGAGAAATTTGTTGTAATGTAGAGTCCAAAATTGATCTGCTGAATAGGGAGGAAAAATATGGGGAGATCATATCTAAGATTCAGATTGTTTTAGCAGGCGACATATTTGAAAATGGATAAGTTAGTTTAATTGTTTCTGTAAAATTTAGGAAAAATCAAAAGCTGATCCGAGGAACCCGAGAAAGAGCTCTTTTAGAAGTGGAAATAGGGACAAAGTATGAAGAGCACAGAATAGCACCCAAATAAGAAAGATATAGAAGGGGAACATGATCGCAGAAGCTCGAAGGGGAAAAGAAAGAACATGAAAGCACTAAACTAAGGGTAGAGATGGAGGAGGAGGGAACAAAAATTCTAGATCAGGAAAAGGAAAAGGAAGAGGGAAGAGGCTGCTAATGGGAATCCTTAATATTAAGATCTGCCTTATCCCAACATGAATTTTAGAGAAAAAGCAGCAGCCTGATGAAAATTAGAAATAGAAGAAGGCCTGCATGAAAAATCTCTATCAAGAAGTCTCAAACTGCCTGAACAGGAGACCAGTCCAGGATCAAGAGGACAGGTTTTAGCCTAAGCGTTGCTGCTTGAGCTCCCAAATCCTCCTGAAAGAGGATTTTAAAAGGTAAATCCTTTTGATCTTTAACTGGGTGAGAGATCAAGGCTTTCCTGGCTAAAAAAAAGATCAAAACCAAGGAAGGTGATAAGGATATGCCAGGGATTGACGATTGCAGAGGACCCGAGATAGCTGGACCGGGAAGTGGCTGACCGGATAGATGCCACAGGTCCAGATGGGGTGGGTCCAGAGAGCAGAGGAACTGAACCAATGTCGAGGCCTGTGTCCACCAGCCCAAAATCAATTTGGAGAATGAAGCGGTGGCAAGGGAGAAGGTGAGGGGGAGGGAAATGGAGGAAGCAGAAAAAGTCCCTGGGGCCAATCAAGGAAATGGGCGTCTCTGGCCTGAAGTCCCTAGAGAAAGGGAGCTGGCCTCTGGACATTTGCCTGGCCTGGAAGAAGTAGTCTTGCGATTCTGGGGGGGCGACCTGATTCAAGAAAAATGACAAAAACTATACATTTGCTTGAGGAGCCACTCGTGAGGCATGCAAATAGCTCTGTAATGATTTCTGAGACTACTCTGAGGCATTAGAATAGGATATGCGTTGCTACCAGGGGCGAATGTTGGTTTTCGCCCATGAGAGATTAGTCCAGCTTCTCGACAGCTGGGAGGCTTCGGGACACCAGCCCGGTTGAGGTACCAAACTACAGACACATTGTCTGTGTGGACTACTGGTGTCTCCTCACGGGAGAAAGTTGTTGAGAACTTGCAACGTTAAAATGGCTTGCTCTCATCTCCAAAGGACCGCAGCATGTGCAGTTGGTACAATCGCGATTTGCTTACCAGCTGAAACATCCTGCCCTTGCTCCTGCCCCCCACTGCCCCCACCCGACCATCCGTGGTGACAGTAGCTTCTCATCCGTGAGAGTATCGGCGGAATGACTTGGGCAAGAACCTGGGTGGCGATGTGATCTGCAACACCTATGTTCTTTATTTTTTTGTGTTGTTTGTTTCTGGAACCTGGTGCGAGTGAACTGGTATGACCACTGTTGGCCAGAGCAGCATCAACCCAGATGTAGAGGCCGAGCCAGGGGAAGAAGAGTAACCCAAAGAAGCCAACAGGCCCTAATACAGCTGCTGAACCATTCTGGCCACCTTGCTTTCTTGCTGGCGAGGCGATCCTGACTGTAACTGGAATGTCTGAAACTCTTTGTTTTGTTTTTTCTGGGAATGAGCGACCAGTGTTTAAGTTTCGCTAATGAATGTAATAGGCTGGCACTTAAGATAAGGAGGATGTTTTGAAGTTGACTGAGATGCCCTGATGAGAACAGGCGTCTATTGTGTAATCCCCTGCTTTGGCATAGCTTGATGCCTGGTGGTGGCTGACCTGAAGCATGTGTCGGGGAATCTGGAAACACCTGGGAATCTGACGCGTCTCCAGTGAGCCGTGACCAGCCATGCATTTGGTGTGAACACTCTGGGGGCTGTAGTGAGACCAAGGGGCAGGGCTCTGAACTGGAAATGACGCTGGACCCAGCGGAGAAAAAATCTTCTAGGCTGAGAAATGATATTTGTTCCTGTATGTCCGTGACGGGGTGAGGTGAGCACACATCCAGTTGTCCTTCTGTAAGAATTGACTGAATTATAAGAAAGAGAAATTGACAGTGACCCTCTTCCTGACAGACTTCCTGACGAGATGGGATATTGGCTTGGTCTCCAATCTCTCCACAGAATCAAAAGAGAACCTTGAGAATTCGCGGCTCTGATGGTCTGTGCCAACGTGGCTGAACTTGCCCTGTGTTAGTTTTCGCGATTTCCAACTCTGCAATGTCCTTAGCAGAATGGTACATCTGGAAGGAGGAAGATGGAGGGAAGGGACTTTCCTCGAAGGTGTAACCCTCCTTGATGAGATATGCACTCCATCTGTCTTGAGGTGTGGGAATGCCAGGCTTCTGGGTAAGTGACAGGCCAAATCTGCCCAGAGGAGGGACAAGGAGGGACAGCGAGGGGCTGTACCTCAGGATTAGATCAGGGGCTACCCCCTTTCCTCTGGTTCTTTCCCCCCTTCTGTCTACCCCTCTGCCTCTAGGGCGGCGTCTGTTGTTGTTACCCGGGGACCCTCTAGGGGTTGACTGACCGCGACATCTACGCCATCATCCCTTGATTCCATGAACCAGGATAAGATAAGATAAGGTCCTTTGGGATAGAAAAACTACAACAGGTGGAGTTGCGGACTCCTGCTCACCTGGTCTCTTGCGCTTCACTGCTCACCAAACAAAGCTGGTCTCTCAAACTGAGGGCCAAGCTCAGCTGACCAAAGGAGGAATTAAATCACATGCTTAAAGGATCCGCCAACGGCCACATAGCTAGCATCAGGCACACCTCCTAAGAGCCTTTCCCTCTACTGTAAGGCAGCCTACATGGACTTGGCATAAGATATTAGCCACATGGAGGAGTCTTCCTCAAATCTTTTGGTTTTCCCCTCTTGAAGCATCCTTTTCTTGAGCCCTGCCAGCTCAGGATCCTGAACTCTCAGGGTGTCTCTGAAGTGGATATCTCTCTGCTGTCTGGTGGAGGCTTCAGGGAAAATTATAGCAAACATCCGCTTGGTCCAAGCTAGCTTGCCGTATCGCTTGCCGTACCTATCCATGGGATGGGAGTCCTTATTAGGAATGGGGAGCCTGCAAATCCTGCAAGTTCCAGCGGGTGGCCCTTGGCCACCACAGCCTTGGTATGGGGATTGTTTTGGCCTCTAATTGTTTGGCATAGGAAGGTCTATCAGGACTGGAAGGCCTCCTAGGGACTGGCTGCATGACGAGTTCGCAGGCGGAGACATGAGGGGGTGCAAAGGCCTGCATCCACCCAGGGCCAGTAGGACACCCAGATCAAACGCCTCAGAGATGAGGCCAGTTTCCTCACTGGATTGTTGGAGGAGGTCTTGAAAAGGAGGGCTAGTCAGAGGGAAATTTCTGGAAAAGGAGATGTCTGAAAAGGAGACATCCTCAGAGGGGATCCTAGAGGGATCCCTCTGACTGCACAACCTCTCTATCCTAGGTGACTGAACCTTCTAGTCTACATGCTTCCTCCCCGAAAGTCCAAACATCAGGGAGGATCTGAAAAGGAGGAAATCACAGGAGGGAAATTCCCAAGTGGCAGAGATGTCAAAGGGTTTCTGGGTAAGAGGTGGCACGAAAAGAGGGGAGTGACTGAGAGGAGGAGCCACGGAAGGAAGGATACTGATACTCAGTACACTGGCCAGCAGGTCACTCATCACCTCGAAGCAGGCCCTAGAGAGAACCAGTCTCAAGAGTTTTCCAAAGAACTCCAGGGACCACGAGAGGAAAAGCTGGAGGCAGTCGAGGCTCAAGAGCTCACAAGGCGAGCGACAAGGAGTCCGCGAGGTGTCCAAGGGGTCGATGCCACTCACCCGGAGGAAGACCCCGAAAGCAGACCAGAGGAAGGACCTCTAGGAAGAGGAGATAAGTAGGGGTACTGGAATCCACAGAGGGGTATCCAACCTCCAGCAGCACTCCAACTCACCTGGGGGTCTCGAGCCAGGAGCTGGGGTAGGAACTGAAAAACGGAACTTCATGGGTGTGGACCAACAGTCATCTGCTGAGGCCCCCTGTGAGCATTTGGGCCAGACGACTTGACAGGCAATCTGCTGACCTCTAGGGCTAGGTCTGTGTCAGACAACCTGCTTGACCTTGAAAGCTCCGCTCCCGATGGACAGAAGAGGACAGAAAGCCGAAGAAATCCAGGAAGAGCCTGGACCTCTCTTCCTGCGTGAGAGTCCGAGGAGCCGACCTCACGGATTTCCTAGAACCCGATTTCTCGGGGCCGACAAACCGCTTCGATGTATCGCTCCAGCGGAGCTCCAGCCAGCCAATATGCCCGGTGTCGAACCGTAGGGGACACGACATCCCTAATGCCACACATAGGTGTGGAGCGGCCCGGGCCGACGCCGAGAGAATGATACTGCACCGACCGGCACCGTGCGCCATTGTGAATTTGCAACCAAGAATCGCCCAGCTCCACTTGGTACGAACTCGGCATATGCGGAGCCGGCTTTAAAACGAAAGCCTGGGCCGCTGGGGCCTTGGAACTTTTGGCTGGTTTTGGTGGAGCCGACCCGAGCCCTCCGGAGGCTTAAGAAACCCCTAGAGCACCAGTTTGTTATGTCTCTCCTGCAGGACTCTCTGGCTGAAGGACAACAAATAACACAGGAGTCCTGCACTGAGGAAGCCAGACAATACACAGGCAAATAGTGTGTGTCTGTGTGGGCATGACATTTTCTGCCCACGCAGTCACCACTTAAAAACTCGAAACCCTCTCCTTTGACATGGTGCCCGACACACAAAACACACAACATTTGTTTTTATTTGTGGTCATAGCAATAATTAATTGACAGTTTAACAAGTGATTAAGTATTCAAGTTTGTAGTATTTAAATGGGTTGTAGTGAGTTGTTCGAATATGGTCTTAAGAAGCGATATGTAGAGATTGTGAAAGCGCTCACCATTCTTTAATAAAATTATTTCCACAATTAGAGTTGTTTGCAGTTGTCTGTGGACTCAGTCTTTTGCTGTGGATCTATGCCAGGAATATTCTTTAGTCTTCATATATTTTTGGTCTCCTGTGCATGGTTTGTCTTCAGGGCAGCTTTTTCTGTTTGCTACAGTGTTTTAACATCCAAATAGCTGATTTTCTGTAAATTGCAATGGTAAGTAAAATGTAAAAATGGTGTTGCACTGTTAGGATAGGCAACAAAACTGTGAATTTCGCTAATGGACCCATTCCAAATAATAAATATATTGTTCATGTTATATATACTTTGATAGGATTACTGCAACTTGATATTCCTAGCTCCTTTTCTTATATTTTTCTGTGATAGTCTTTTCTTGTATTAAAATAAGAAGAAAAAATGCAATAAAAATATATTTGAAAAAATAAATATTGTCCAAAAAGTGAATGTACAAACTCCAGGGGCTATTTTCAAACTTATTTAAAACAAATCTTCTTTCTCATTGAAGCATAATTACATTTGCATATATGGGGCACAAGCTGCCTCCATAGCATCTCCTGTTTTTTGAAGGAAGTATTTCCCTTCGAAAAATACATAATTGTTAGTATGGTTTCCATTAAAACACCAAAACATTAACTTCTTTACTTCCACCAAACAGTCGTGAAACCACTCTAATCCAATATCATGAGGGATAATGTTAAACAAATTAACACCATCTAGTATAACAAAATAGCATATCCCTGTCAAAACAAACCATTTTAATTTGTTTAACAAATCCCAGGAATCATGACATAAATGGTTAAAATCTAACAAATTGTTCTTAAGCTTCAGATCAATAAATTTAGCCATCAGGTGTGTCTTGGACCTACCAGCATCAACAATGGGTCTGGGGGGGGGGGGGTTAAACTTTTGTGCACCTTCAGTATACCAAAAAATAGAGGGAACAAAAGGATGCCTTGTAAAAAGAAAAGACCATACCTCATAACTAATTTCATCTTGTAAAAACATGTCTTGTAATATTACGTCAATTTTAGCTTATGATACCTGCACAGCATTCAAAGAAGATTCCTTATATAAAGAACAATTTATTCATAATATTGACATAATCAATCTTATGCATAATAACAGCCCCCCCTCCCCTATCAAGTTTCATAACCTGTACAGACTTATTGTGAAACAGTTTCTTAAGCAAAAGCAGTTCTAAAGCTGTTAAATTCAAATCACCTACAGATTCTTTGGATGGTAAAAATCGTTCTTAGCTGTTAAACCAGGAGACACTAGGGCAGAAGACAACAAAGAGGAGAGTTTTAGTAATAGTTTACTATAAGACAATGTTAAATGCTTTGGGCAGGTCAAGCAATAAGGACAATACTAGGTTTTCGGTCTTTCTGCTTTTATTGATATCAGCAAAATGAAGTAGGGCAGTAGTGGTGTTATGGTTGGGATGAAAACCATGCTGTGTGGGGGATAGAAGATTGTTTGTGGTAAGGTATTCAAGTATTTAGTAACGGATACAAGTTTCTAATATTTTGGATAATGGCGACAGCATGGTAATTGGTCTGAAGTTGTAGTAGTCAGCAGAGGGCCCTCCTTTATGAAGAGAAAGTATGTATGCCTTCTTCCAAATGGCTGTGATATGACATTCTAGAATGGATCTGTTTATCACTATAAATACTGGTTATGAAAGAGCTTCAGCTGAAATTTTTAGGAATTCAGGAGGAATATCGTCTGCACCAGAGTTTATAGTTTTAGGAGACATTTTCTTATGGAGGAGGCAGGAACAGGTCTGAGTGAGAAGTGAGCTTCCATGGGGTTTTGTAGATAGGTTGGTTTGTTGGTGGGACTGTCTTTGATAAGTCAGGCTACAGCTTGAAAGAAGCACTTGTTAAAGTTATTATTGACTGCTGATGAAGTGTCTTCTGGGGAGGGGGTGGGTTGTTGACTTTGGCCTGCTTTAAGTAGATTTTGGAGTATTGACCAGAATTTTCTAGGATTATTTTGGTGTGCCTGCTGTAAGTAACAGTTGTGGATTTTTTTGTCAAGTCTTAAACCATATTTGGTTTTATTTCCTATCTGCCTTTACTGTAGATGTTTTTCCTGGGGTTTATTGAGTTTCCCTGTTTCCCAGACCTTGTCTCAAAGCATCACTAGTTGTCTACTGCTTTTAGAAAAGGAACATAAAGTATAAGGACTCCTTCCACTGAAAGTACTGACAAAAAAATCCAAATAATAAATCCAAACGTAAGGCAAGTACTACCACGCTTCACTTTATTAAAACAATAAAAGCAGTAACATAAGCGCTTTTGGGTAAATCCCTTCATCAGATGATAAAACACTAGTAAAAACATGGTATGTAATATAGTACAACACAGCCAATGAAAATCAACAGTTTACCCTCCTTTTTGCTAGAGCTGGTTTTAAAGGGACAACATCATTTAATCCTGCGGCTTTGTCAGCTCCCAGCCTAAGAATCCATTGCATCTCTTTGTATTCAGTTTCATTATACACATCACCCATTCTTTGACTTCTATTTACAACACATATAACCATAAAGGCAAATACATGATCACTATACAATTCTACATGATTGTATAGTGCATTGAGTTCTTTTCTTAACCTTATATCTGATAGATGATTAAAAATTCTATTTTTAAGTCTGCAATTTGTTTTTCCTACATGATATGCAATACACTGTTGACAGTTTGTAATATAGACAACATTGTGTGTGTTACAGTCAGCATCATATTCAAAAAGTACTTCTTGTTGGTCCTGAGGTGTATAAAACAGTTCCCTTGTAGAATGTGCTTACAAGCTTTACAATGTAGGCATGGATAAGTTCCCTTCTTCTTAATGCCTGAATTTTTAAAATGCATAGGTTCTTGACACAAAATATCTTTCAAATTTGTATTTCTTTTAAAAATAAATCTAGGTTGTGTCTCTAATTATTCCGGTCACAGACAAGATATTTTCATTACTTATCATACATAACATGTTCACAACTGGCAATGGCTATTCCTTAATGGTCAGCAATTTGCAGAATTTGTTAATTACCTGGGTTTCAGACACAAAAAGGTAACAATACTGTGACCCTGGCTTAACAGACATATTGAAAAACTCATGCATAATTTATGTACAATGTTAGGCACAGAAAGCATAGTTCATGAAAAGATTGCCCTGGAAGTAATACATTCAGATTTTTTAAGGAAGTACAGAACAATAGCACACATTAGAAGAGATCAGAAACCTGTACAGATTTTGTTCAGAATAGTTTTTTTTGTAATCAAAATCCCATCTTATGAATGCTAAAAAAACTGTGATGAATATTGGAAACTGCGTACTTTTTAAATGGTTAGGATCTCAAAAAGCGCTTGCAAATCTTTCTATAGACCCATATTATACAGTGGAAGTAAACAATCCTGTGATTACAGTTGATTTAATGGAAACACAGTAAAAATGTTTGCTCATTTTACAAAAAGAAGCTACTGCACATTGTTTTAGACTAAGTTTTGAACTGTCACAAAATTCTAAACAGCAAATTAATGACAGCCATTCACAAAGATTTCTACCTACTAAAGAAAATCCATCCATCCATCCATCCTCAATCCCTTTTCCCATTTTGCACACAGGGTTGGGGTGTCACTTCCACAGTGACAATCATCTTGAGCCAAGGTTTACATCACCAGATGGCTAGCCTTGCCGTTGTAATTGATTCGCACCACTCACTCATGCACAGACTCTCACCAATGGCCAATTTAGAGTGTCCAGTCCACCTACAGCATGTCTTTGGAATGTGGGAGGAAACAGGAGCACCCGGAGGAAAACTAAAGAAAATATTTTGGCATTAAAACATTGCATTTGCTACTAAGTGACATGCTTTTAAAATGTTGAATGGAATATTTAGATTTTTCTAAGAGAAACAGAACAAGTGGGCTTATAAAATATGTATATCAGTTGCCACTTAAATTGCAGAGAAAAGTCTGTACATACTTTTAAAGTGATTTTACAATTTATACAAGTATGTAAAAAAAACACAAACTGCTTTGTGAGGGCTATGGCAGCAACACAGAGAGTACAGTCAGTCAGAAATGTATTCAGAATCAAGAAGCTCACCCTGACCTACCGAGACATTAAATTTAGCAAATTGTGTTACATTGGCTAAGAAGTTCAACATGGACTCATTACTGCTTCTTTAAGGATCAGAAAATGAGTTGTATATCGGTCAGTCGTAAGCAACATTATCAAGAGCCTTCAACAGTTACTAGCAACCATGGAACAGAAAAGGGGTCAATTACCTTTTGACTACTTAGTAACACGATTGTTTGATCAACTACTGCTCTACAGACTGTAAAATTATGTCATAGAACCCTGAATCATTTCTAAAAGCAAATTCACATGTTGTTATGCCCCAAATAAACAGCACAAATGTAATTAAAATGAAATGCTTGAAAGTATACATTTTAAGTTATTTTAAAGATCTTTTTGAGATAGTTATCGGCAATATGTACCCCTCCTTTTAAACGTTATAGGCCGTTAACGTACTTCCCCAAGTTGCCTTTTGCTGCCATCTTGTAGAACACCAGTTCCACCATTCAGTGTGTGAAAAGTCCATGTATCGCATGCAGTCGATGTATACATTTGTGCCACTGTTACTCTGTTTTCTTCATAGGTTCATAGTTACTAGCTAGGCTACTGATCTGTGAGGATCATAAAAACCTAGCCTTACATTCTCCTTGTAATTTTTACCCCTTATATTTTGCATATGAATAACCTACAGGTGGTCAAAGTATGGATATGTTGGAACAGTTGTCCAAAACACTGTTCTATATGGCACAACTTTAAAGGCCTTAACGAAGTCCCAGTGCATCACATTTATCAGGTGCCCCAGAAAACTTTGATCATAACTCCTTCATGGAGTTAATACAGACTGTACTGGAAGGACTTCAGACATTATGTAATGACACTATAATCCCCAAAAACATAGCAGAAAAGCTGGGGATAAGAATACGTTCTTTAGAAAATACTGGGATGCACAGAAGAAGCAGGGAAGATCGACTTAAAGCTGAAGGGGATGGAGAAAGAAAAACATAAAAGGTAACTAGATTGCTCAAGATGGTGAAATGAACGGTCACAACAAAAATGTGCAAGATAATGAAGGAAATGTAGCAAAGTTTCCAACAAAAATTCTAAAATTTCATTATAATGTCCACTTTATCCTCATCTGGCTCATGAGGGAGCAGCAATCAACCCCTGTAAAGAACAGGTGTAACAGAGAGGACCAGTGCTGAACAGGAAACCTGTCTATTGTGGGTTGTAGACAATCACACACACACACACACACACACACACACACACACACACACACACACACACACACACACAAATGCAATTTACAGGATTACCAGTTTATGTAATGCCATGTACTTGGGGTGTGGGTAGAAACTAGATCACAGAGGAAAACCCCACTACGGTTATCACCTATCCCACTTTGCGAGGAACAGTCCCTCTTTGGGCAATTGTGTCCTGCAAAAAAATTGTAAAAATGGCAAATGTCCTGAGATTTTAGGACAAAATTATTTCCTATATTTTTATGTAATAGTTGCATAAAACAGTTATTCTGTATCTGAAACACCTAAATGTTATAAGAAACAGAATAAGCAACTAAATGCTACAAGAATAAGCTTTTATTTAGGCAAAAAAAGTGAAGTTCTGTTTTTTGTACTGGCCGTGGGCATGTTTTGGCCTGCAAAATCTGCCATTTGTACCAAAAATGTCCCACTTTGGGCATTTGAAAAGGTGGCAACCCTACCCCACACAGACACATAAAGACATGGGTGCTGCACACAAAAGGCATCCCAGCCAAGAAATAAACCAGAGAACCAAAAACTATGACACACTTGTTAAGACCATAGTATTTACAAAAATCCAATATGAGGTAGTAATAAATCCATAACACAAAAGCACCATGACAAACATTAATCCAAACAATGGCACAAATCTGGGGCTTGAAATATTTGTTCAGTACTCAAATCACATATTACCCAATGTTCTCTCTACATGTCCCTTACAGTTACTAAGCTTTGCTGAGTTTCATATAGACAAAAGCCGATGATGTACCCATTTTTTTTTCCTAACCATGTACCCATGAGGTATAATACAGTGCCCTTGTCTTCTGGTGCCTACTAATTATCACATACATTTGAGTCTCATGATGAAGAAATTTCTAAGTAAAATCATTATATTTTCTCTCATAACTGTATATAATGACAGCACATTCACTTACTGCAGCCATGCTCTATTACCTATGGTTACAAAAGTCTTGCTGTGGCTTTAATTATGCTTCTTTGGCTACGATCATGTTAAGTTTTCTTCAGGACCTCATTTTTAATTTGCTTAAGCATCGATCAGCACAGCTCTCAACTTTTCATTTTGAGAATGGAACACTATCTCTCGTAATGTGCAACAGATGGGCAAAATGTGGAACACTTAGCAATAACTTACTAACAACTTCAACTAGGAAGCTTACAGGATGGTTAAAATATGTTACTTAATACTAAAAAAACATTCTTTTGAGAAAATAATATGATTTAGTATTATTTATTATGGATATTAGTTAAAGGAAATCTTGGCAATGAATGTGTGACATATCTTTTAAGTGTGGAACTGTGAGGAATACGGACTTTTAAAGAGTTAAAATGAGGAACGTTCTTCATAATGAAGTACACTTAAGTTGTTGTTGATGACTTGCTTCGTCACAGTTATCTGACTGGTGTTTGTTTAGCAATGTGTTTGGACTCAAATAGTAAGTGTCCGCACAAACGCTGAAGTCATTCTATCTCAGAGAAAGACTGATCCTTTTTTTTTTTTTTTAAATTTTACATGGTTACTCTGTTACTCTGTCTAGACTGCGGTGGTGGTGCTGCGGTAGCGTTGTCGCCTCACAGTAAGACGTTGTCCTGTTCGATTCCCAGATAGAGTGTCTTCTGTGTGGAGACATGCGTGAATGGGCGTACCTTCGTTGAAGGTTGTGCATCAGGGCCGGCAACTCGGCACATAAAAATCTACTGCCAATCATTAGCGGACCGGAGTTTCCGCTGTGGCGACCCCTAACCGGGAAAAGCCGAAAGACACAACAACAACATGGTTACTCTGTCTGAAGTATCCTTACAGTGAGAACAATAAAGTAATGGGGTGAGAGTGCCCTCAATGTGGAAAAGGCTAGTCAGTGCAGATTTCTTATTGGTTAAAATGTTGTATACTTTTATCTGTCACAATTTCTACAACCCAAGTTGCCATAATTTTGTCTATAATGAGATAATGGCAATAATCTGCCTCTTACAGCTATAACCCCTATTATCTTTATACAGACTAGCACTAGAATACAGCCCCTGCACTCACTGAGAATAATTCTAGTCTTCACATACTGATCAATTATGGCTACTAAAGGTTCTATACTGGCTGTGGAACTTTCTCTTCTCTTATAATTACACCATTAAGTGTACCTGTGAAATCCAAATAGTCAGGATAGTGTATAGTATGTTAGCTGTTACACCATTATTTTAATATGCATGAACACTTGCATGTTACCATACTGGGCACTTCAGCATTCTTAGTTTTTTTTTTTTTACTTAAGTTTTGATTTCTTTGTCCCTCTCCAAATGCATCATCTTACCTTTTTCTCTTTAGATTCACAGCTTTGCTACTAAACACTATTATGGTATTTTGGTTATATTTTAGCTTGTCTTAGTCTAGGTAGGTACAATGGTGACAATGTAACTAATCATAGAAAGGCTTAACTATTTCATTAGATTCAACTAGTAAAAACCTTTTAGGGTTTGAACCAGATTTGCTGTATTTTTTAAAGTATTCCGTTTTATTTTGCATTTTTGCAAATAGTCTATTTTATACCTAATTCCACAAAACTGTGATTCATGGTGAGTCATATTTAAATGGCATTTCTTGAATACTAATTAAAATAAAATCAAATGCAATTTTAGGCTTGTTGGTATATTTATAAGCTATTTAGCTAATGCTTATCAAGCGTACCAGAACTTGTGAGAGATTTGGGATACATGGCTAGGCTTAAAAACGCCATTGTGGTCATTAGGCTAGTACATACCTATGAAGCTATGAATGTATAACAGGCACATCACTTGGAATGTAGATACCAGAGTTTGCAAGTGTCTAATTTATTTATTCATTTGTTAACACTGTAGGAGATTAAAACTTGTGTACACATTACCCTGAAGTAAACTATAGGTGGGCATTAAATATAAATAACTTAACTTGAATGTACAAAAAAGGAGATCACTACGGAATACCGAAATTCCACAATCCCGAAATTCTGAATCCCGAGGACCAGACTCTCGAGATTGCGGAATCTCGAACATAGTGAATGGGGATTGCCGTAGAGTGCGGAATAGGAACTTTGCCGTTCACTCCACTGTAGTGCGATCTCGGAGATGGTATATTTATGTTGCAGGGGATGTGAAGGGTGCAGGGGGGCTTGCCCCCTGCATACGTTAGAATAGTTTGTTGTATGTTTTACTTTTTTTTAAGTTTCGAGATTCTGCAATGTCAAGATTCTGGTCCTTGGGAATCAGAGTCTCGGGATTGTGGAATTTCGGTACTCTGTAGTGATTCCACAAAAAAGAGAATGTTTGTAAATTTATATAACTGTAAGTAAATGATTATCCACCGTCAAGAAATAAACATTAGGAAAATGTAGTTAACTTAAATGTTTGATAAGTAAAAAAAAAAATCACACTATTTCTGTCAGACAGTTAAGCATTAATATATAGACACACTACGGAGGCAAAATTTTAGTTCAGTACTGAATAAAGATGGAATATCATGGAACTGATAGAGATATGTGGTTCATAAAAAAACTACTTATCCAATGGGGGACTTGCACTTGAGGTTAGAAAGAAATTGATGGGAAACTCAGAATCTTTAGAGCACAAAATTGTACAAAAAATAGTAAGTATGGGACAGTGATTAAGATGAAGGTGCTGGAAAATAATACAGCAGATGAAAGAAGAAATGCAATGAAAGTAGAACACTTGCAGATATGTAACGAGTGGGACCTGCTAAGTGATACAATGAAAGTAGAACACTTACAGATATGTAATAAGTGGGACCTGCTGAATGATACAATGAAAGCAGAACACCTACAGACATGTAACAAGTGGGACATGCTGAATGACACAATGAATGTGGAACACTTACAGATATGTAATGAGTGGGATCTGCTAAATGATACAATGAATGTGGAACACTTACAGATATGTAATGAGTGGGACCTGCTAAATGATACAATGAAAGTAAAACACTTACAGATATGTAATGAGTGGGACCTGCTAAATGATACAATAAAAGTAGAACACCTACAGATATGTAACGAGTGGGACCTGCTAAATGATACAATGAAAGTAGAACACTTACAGATATATAACGAGTGGGACCTGCTAAATGATATAATAAAAGTAGAACACCTACAGATATGTAACGAGTGGGACCTGCTAAATGATACAATGAAAGTAGAACACTTACAGATATGTAACGAGTGGGACCTGCTAAATGATACAATGAAAGTAGAACACTTACAGATATATAACGAGTGGGACCTGCTAAATGATATAATAAAAGTAGAACACCTACAGATATGTAACGAGTGGGACCTGCTAAATGATACAATGAAAGTAGAACACTTACAGATATGTAACGAGTGGGACCTGCTAAATGATACAATGAAAGTAGAACACTTACAGATATGTAACGAGTGGGACTTGTTAAATGATACAATGAAAGTAGAACACTTACAGATATGTAACGAGTGGGACCTGCTAAATGATACAATGAAAGTAGAACACTTACAGATATGTAACGAGTGGGACCTGCTAAATGATACAATGAAAGTAGAACACTTACAGATATGTAACGAGTGGGACCTGCTAAATGATACAATGAAAGTAGAACACTTACAGATATGTAAAGAGTGGGACCTGCTAAATGATACAATGAAAGTAGAACACTTACAGATATGTAACAAGTGGGACTTGTTAAATGATACAATGAAAGTAGAACACTTACAGATATATAACGAGTGGGACCTGCTAAATGATATAATAAAAGTAGAACACTTACAGATATGTAACGAGTGGGACCTGCTAAATGATACAATGAAAGTAGAACACTTACAGATATGTAACGAGTGGGACTTGTTAAATGATACAATGAAAGTAGAACACTTACAGACATGTAACGAGTGGGACCTGCTAAATGATACAATGAAAGTAGAACACTTACAGATATGTAACGAGTGGGACCTGCTAAATGATACAATAAAAGTAGAACACTTACAGATATGTAAAGAGTGGGACCTGCTAAATGATACAATGAAAGTAGAACACTTACAGATATGTAACGAGTGGGACCTGCTAAATGATACAATGAAAGTAGAACACTTACAGACATGTAACGAGTGGGACTTGTTAAATGATACAATGAAAGTAGAACACTTACAGACATGTAACGAGTGGGACCTGCTAAATGATACAATGAAAGTAGAACACTTACAGATATGTAACGAGTGGGACCTGCTAAATGATACAATAAAAGTAGAACACCTACAGATATGTAACGAGTGGGACCTGCTAAATGATACAATGAAAGTAGAACACCTACAGATACGTAACGAGTGGGACCTGCTAAATGATACAATGAAAGTAGAACACCTACAGATACGTAACGAGTGGGACCTGCTAAATGTAGGTCAGTGGTGTTTTGCATGTGAAGACAGGTAATCTAATTTACATACCCCATTTGCCTGGGTGTTGAATAATGAAATATTAATTAAAATTAAAACTTGAAAGCCCTTATTTTAAATGCAGGGAAGAGAATGAGGAAAGAACAGAGTTAGGTTCAGAGGGAATCCTGGGTATTTGAATGAACTGGCATTACCAATTTGTTTATGGTTTAATGGGAATGTTTTCAGTTTAGCAGAGGCTGTTGGCACAGTCTGGCAGTTTTTCCCAATATGACTGACTTAGTCTTATATAAATTGATTGACTTGATTCATTCATTAATTCATTCAAGGTCGATGAAAATATTAGAAGAAATACGTCAAATTGTTTTTAGTGCAAAACGAGTGCAATGCACCCAGAATACAGAAACCTGTGGGGAAATACATAACCAGTGAGAAAACAATAAACATAATGCACATGGAAATGGATCTCAGCTTTATTATATCAGGTGCTCAACAAAAAAGCACTCAACATCATGAAGTAGAGGGGATGGAGGACACTATGGTGCTTTAGAAAAGGCAAAACAATAAGAAAAGACTGCATAATCTACTTCTGAAGGTCTTATCATCCCAAGGACACTGCCCAGATAAGCTGTTCAGAAGGGAACACGTTGCAGAATCTTCATCAGGAGGTAGATAAGGGGACACAAAGTATGGACTAGATATGCTATTTTAATTGCCTCAAGGGACTTTTAAAAGTATAAAAGCCTAACAGATCAAGTCAACTTTTTTTTCCAGAGGAAAAAACAAAAGAAGACAGCTCAATTTGAAAATAAACGGTAGCTATTTGAGTGCACGGTGTGGGAAAGATTTTTCATGCACACAATGGTTAGTAGAACAAAGGAACAGAAGCAACACCTGCAAACCATTTCAAGGGTGCATAAAAACAGAAAGTATTTCTTGTGCTGGTAGAAATAATCATTACCTATTTCGAACTATCATTGGACAAGCAATCCTTATTTATCATCAGTCTAGGTTTCCTACACTAGCATAAGAATGTGATCAATTACTCTACAATCAGCTACAAAAATGTGATACAACTGGATTTGTGAACTGACTGACACAGTCATAAACAAGTCTTGCTAATTTTGCAGTTACATCATTGTTTAAATGATGTGCACTGAATTAAGCATTTCAGAAAGTTTTGTTTGTGTTATTTGTACTATCTGGAATATCTCTCAGCTGTTCGATGCATTTGATTCTGTCTCATATTTTTACCCTGCTGGTTATTCTTTTTTTGATTTTCTGATGAATCAGTTGGGATTACAGTCAATAATGCCAGCCATTATAACTTCTTGCCTATAACTACATAAAAACAATTGTTAATACAAAATGTGTTGTTCTATTATTATTTTAAATTAATTAGAATATAATGTAAAACCTGCTTTTAAGGCTTAGTCCTACTATCAATATTGGAACTGTCCCTGATTCTTGAGAAAGGAATTCAAGAGCTACACTTTTTGGCATTTGTATACAGTTTGGAAAATAATGCCATGTTCTTGTTAGTGGGTTGGATTATCTCCTTAAAGCTTTATACCTTCATGATGAGCACAGTTTTAGTCTGTAATAATTACAGTGTAAAATGTGCTTATCACTGTGTTCAGTCTTTCAACATACAATTATAATGTCCACACACACTCACACATATATATGTGTGTGTGTGTGTGTGTGTGTGTGTGTGTGTGTGTGTGTATATATATATATATATATATAGATATATATATATATATATATATATACATATGTATATTTGTATACATATGTACATGTAAATATATATACATACATATACTTATAAACACATTGGACACTTCTTTCCAATTAAACAATTGATTAAAACACACACAAAACACCAGAAGGTCAACTGTATTGAAGGGTCACACTCATGTAGGTACTGCCTTTTCCAGAATTGCAGTGGGAGCTCCTTATTTCTTATTCCTTTTTGCCATTTTACCTTGAATGTCCAGTGATTTTTGCCCTGCTTTCCAAAATATGTCTGCATTGTAAAGTACATCCCATCGTGTTAGCAGCAAACATTTGCTTGCCTTCAACACAGAAGTGCTTCATGCAAAACGACCATACCGTTTCATATTAATGTATGCTATATAGAAATGGCACAAACAGTAACAACTTGAGCTTTTTAGGAATACATTATGAAGTGCATACCACAAAAGGATATACTGTACTATAATTTTTCCTCTGGTCAGGTTCATTGTGTTTTACAGGCCCCACACACACTGCATGTAAATAAATAGTTGCATATGTACCCGGCAGTGGAAGAATGCATTCCAAACCTATCTGAAATTCATTGCCAGTAAACCCAAGATGAAGTCTGCACTAAGGAGATGGAATCATTATTTAATATTTTACACATACAGGCAAAACGAATAATAATAGTAATAATAATAATAAATCATCTGATATGCATAATTACACCGCTAACTTCCTGGTATACTGAATCATAAGCAATACACAACTTCAGAAGATGCACAGGTGTTTTGGTTTTTCAAATCTTATCTAAGTAAGGGTGCAGAGGATAACGTTATTTGCACTCTTCACTGTCACACCTGTATTCATCAGCCTAGTGTCAGGTATAGTGCTGCTGACAGCAGTCACCGTTGGTCTGTAAGATACCATCTGCTCTGCCATAACTATATAATAAGAACTGGGTGACTCACGCATTTCCCACGTAGATCCTGGGGAAAACCTCGTTGCAATGTTGACTGGGGAGGCTATAAAACCCACTGTCATTTGCTAACAGCTCGTTGAGTTCTTGCACCGAGATCGCATACTCGTGCTCTGACATGGTGGCAGCTGCGGTCTCCTCTGCCAGCTTGACTTTTGTCGTGACTGTCACTGGATCACTGTTGTATCAGTCCAAGTTGGGAGCACAGATGCGATCTGTCAGTTAAACTGAAGTGCTGCAGACTATTTATGGGGGTCAATATGTGCGTGATCCCTGCCGGGGACCGGTGAAGGGAGGCAGGCAGGACTCGTCCGTCTCTGTTCTTCGTCTTTTACCCCTCTCCTCCTCTTCCTCTCTCTCATGTCCTCAATAGAAAGGCACGCAACCGCTCCAGTGCCCCTGACGCCCAGGAAAACCGATCGAGGTGCAGCACCACCCCGTGGACGCCGTTACTGGCTGTTATTGCTGCTCCGGCTCGTGGTGGGTGGTAACCAGGAAGGAACTGCCAAGGGAAGGTCGCGCGGCTTAGTTTGTTTTTGACAGCGGCGGCAAAATGAACGCCTCAAACCAGCTGTCATGAAGAGACGGCTTTAGCACAACCGAGACCTTCACTAATAGTGCACAGCATACCAGACATGCCTTTTCAACAATTTTCACGTATGTAAGACACACATACTCCGCAGGAGAGACTAGCGTCGTATTACTCAAATAGGTGTTAAGCTTAATAAAACACTCGAATCGTTAGTCAAATGTGTTGCTAATCTGCTAAACGTTAAACGTAACCTCATTGTTAAAACCAGTTAACATACCTCTCAGAGCAAAAAATCTGGGCAAACCTAAAATGATGGGGGGCCGAACAGGGGCAGATTTTAAATACCGTTCTTACAAACTTAGAAAGTTGATAGAATAATAGGTTTAGCATTAGCATGAATTTCTGAAGGAGGCATTATTTAATGACTTCAAGCCTCCGCTATTTGCCAAAAAAGTACAGATTTTAGGAGGAACACACCAAAAACATGAAGCAAAAATCTGGACATTCTGCGAAAAGCTGTACAGTTGAGAGGTTATAAATCAAGATTAAAAAGGATTGGCAGTAAATTACGAACGCCACTAGTTTCGCAAGAATACAGACTGTATTCCTCACTGTTCAAAAGCGATCTTCTTCATAACTGTACACATAGCCCATTTTTGTTTCTTTGAAAGCATTCGTGTTTCTCTCAACATTAGTCTGTTTTGAAACATGATATTATTACATTAATACCTCTTTCTCAGTCAAATTATGAACACTATCTCTGTCATTAAAACTGTAGAAATTTTAGCCCTATTCTGAATGCATACCGTTCCAGCATTTTTAAAATAAGGTTTTATATTCTCCCTAGTGGCATTTTTAAGATAAGCATCACTGACTTTTTCTGTTTTCTTTTCCTTCTCCCCTCTCAGTGTCTTGCCCTTTGTGGCTGTCCTTATATGTGCTACTTGCATTATACTGACAGGGTTTCCTCTCTTTGAGATGGCACAGAGTCATATTGATGACTTCTGTAGAATCAGGTGTGACATTATGTGTCCAGTTTCACTCAAAATACTACAGCAACAGAAGCACTCTTTGTCTCTTTCTCCCTCTCTCCGGGGACTCTTATCACAGAACCCAAACCCACCATTGCTTTGTTATTTTTCTTTTATTTCAGCTTAATATTTTTTTTAATTATTTAATTAATCTGATAACAATGTATGTAAACTGAGTATCCTGGACCCTTTTCAACCATGACCTATGCCACAAGGGCTACAGTAGCAGTACTATTTATATGGACACTTTAAAAGGAAGTTAGAGTGCCCAGGGAAAGTCAGTGCAGATACATGGAGAACATATAAACTCCACACAGATTAGGAATCGAATCCTGGACCTTGGAGGCCAAGATCTTTGCCAGTGCTGCAGTTCATTTACCTTACTGTGTAAAATATTCACTGCTGCATTTGTTATTTGAACCTAATTCTTTTTTATTCTCTTTATTTGCTACATTTTAATCTCAAAATTCAAGACTTCACATATTTTAAGAGTCAAGCTTTATTAATAAAAGGAAAGCTTTTTTTTCTTATCAAGATTATCAGGGTCTGTTTCTCCTTTTATACCATACAGGCCACATTTTAGAGTATTGATTGACTTTATTATAAGGAAAATCAAGATGTGTTGTAGTCTAGAAAAACATTAAAAAGGGTTAATTCTGTGTCAGAATTGTCAGCCAGATTTATGCTTACTTTGAAGTACTATTGTCTTCTGGAAAACTGAAAAATGTTACTATACAGACTTCTGTGGATATGTCCACTGCTGAGGCTAAGCTGATTCCAACTCCAGTAGTTATTTTGATTAAACTTTGTAAAAAAAGTACCATATGTACACTCCCTGACCATAACCTGTGCAGTGGGAGGGAGTGCATTAATTGCTCACCTGTGGAATTCTCTCCCTCTACCAATCCATACCACTAGTAGACTCTCCTCCTTCAAAACCTTACTCCACTCCCACCTTACATCCCAATGGGAATGCTCCTGTTCCCATCCTGCATAAAGTCCCCCAACTTAAGCTAGCCCCCATGATCCAGCATATCTGCACCCATATGATTTCTTAACTCTGATAAGCATCTGTTGGAATCATCAGATTTGTGCATATATATATATATATATATATATATATATATATATATGATTGTATAAGACCTTTATAAGCATCTGAATCAACAGATTTTGTATATAAATATGATTGTAGAACATTTTTAATTATGACTGTAGAACACTTTTATTTTCTTATTTAAAGATTGCCTACTTTTGTATTTCACTAATGCCATTTATTACCTGTATTACCGCACTATCTATTGTTATAACTTGCTTTCTAAGTAACTTGTATTTGTTTGTACATTTGACTGGAGATTTTCTCCCCAGGAATCCATTGAAAATGGGCTCCTAGTGGCCCAATGGACCATCCTGGCAAACAAACTGCAAATAAATAATAGTTCAGGTAGCCAAGCACTAATTAGTCAAAATAGCAGCTTTTTATTTGATTTTTACCTAATACTGAGACAACTATCTCAAGTCTGCTCCGGGCTTTACATTTTTAGTGCATACCTCTGCTGACTTGTGCTGATTTGTGTAGACATGAGTAGACTTGCTACCAGCTGCAAAACTTTGCACGTTGCTGCTTCTTACATATCCAATCTGTGTATTCTCCCTCCATCCTTCCCTTTTCCTGTACAAGTCCTTTTAAATAAAAGCATAGGACAGCGTGGAGAGACAGCAGTCTACCTTCCCTTCTATTTTTAGCCTTCTAGCACATGGTATCTTAAGGCAATGTAAAGAGTACCAAATGTTCTCTGAAAAAAACTCTTGCTTAACCTAAATGACTCTTATCTGTGAGAGGTGCAAACATGTAGCAAAGTTAAAGGCCACCCTCTCAAATTCCCACCAAAAATTATGCCTACATACAAAGAAAAGATAATTGGTTTCAGTAATTTGTTAAGAAGTTGGTCATTCCAGGGACTCCATTATACATCTCCATCAGATGAATTGATCGACAGTCCAGCTTGCTTTACAAAGAATGGTCTATACCTCTTGTTTAAGGGCTTCCATATACTGGACAAACCTTTTGTTGCCCCCAGTTTGCCTGTTTTAAGCAGAGTTCTTCTAACGAACATCCCAACCAATCAAATTATAAGTTGGATAACATCAGGGTGGCACTTCTCAATGCCAGGAGTCTAAACGGTCTAATTTGGAGACATTTCTCTTCAACACATCCATGGTTGTTAGTTACCCAGACAAGGTTCAGGCCTAATGACAATACCCCCTCCATGCCTGGGTTATGTGCCTATCATGCCTTTAAACTATCTGGTAATGCCATATGAGTATCAGTGTTCACTGAGGATATTATACCTTCCAAGGTGAAAACCAAATACTCCCCATGAACTCATATAATTCCAGCTCACACTATGCATGTCTGACTTTCAGTTTATAGCTTGTTATTGATCCCTTTCCATGGCCCACAGGATCATGACAATTACTTGACATTCATTGGAAATGTCCCGTTAATAATCGGATCATTAAGTCACACTTCTAATGCTGGGTATGCACAATGTTTCTTAGATTGGGTAAATGAGAACACCCTGGATCAAATTGGCCATTATCCCACCAGGGGCAGTAAAACTCTGGACCTAGCACTCACAAACTCAGCTCTGGCATACTGCTTATCAAAACCCCTCAAAACCTTTATGACTCACTCTACCGGCAATTACTACGCACAATCATAGTCAATGTTGGAGTGAATGATTTGGTATAAAAAAACATGAAGGACTTGACTGAACCTGCAAGCATGCTTCAATCAAGGGCAAGCGCTGGTGTGGAAGATTTCTCATTAGTTAATTCAGGCCAACAACCGGTTACCTTTACCCTCAAAACATCCACCACCCCATAATCAAAATCACTCTCTTTAGAGACCGCAAAAAAGGTAAGCCTTTTACAACTGTATGATGAAGTCTCAAAATTCTTCCACGTTTACCCCACAGTGGTCCTGGGCTATGCAGCCACCAGTGCCAAGGATCCAAATGCCCATTTTGATAAATGCATTGACAGAGCAGTCCTTACCAGAACCAAACACACCAGAAAATTCAATAACAGACATCTCTGGTGGTAAATGGATACAAACAAACTATACATCAGAAGGAAGAAACTATTTAGATTATTTGGTAGGGTAAGAACACCTTAATATCAAGAGAATGTAAAATCCTCACCAAGAAACTGAAGGCAGGTATTAAAACCAGCAGAGCATCCCATAAACGTAGGCTAGCTTCTGAGGTTAAAAATGCTTATAGTCCATTTTAACTACATTAGAAAACTAAGGAATAATTCACATTATTGCTCTAATCTTATCTGCAATGTTGCCTTCTTCTCCAATCTAAAGGACATTGCTAACATGTTAACAAATACGTTTTACTGCAAATTTCTCATTTGAAACTATCAATCTGATGTAAATCTTTATTCATTCCTTACTGTTAGAACTTCGGTTCTGTCCTCGGAACTGACATGGCTGTTACCAAGCTCACGCCAGCCAAAAACTCTCAGCTAAGACCTAGCCACAATACCCCTCTCATAGTCTATTCAGATCTCGTTTGTGACATTCCTTGTCAGACATGCCAAGCCTTCTCTCCAGCTAAGTGTAGCTTTTGTTGTTTTTTTCTAGCTCTTAGTGTTTGTCAGTTTGTCCTAGTCCAAGGTTATTTCTCGTCTTTACCTCTCATATTTTCTGACTAAACCCTACCCACTACCTTGGTAGTTCTTCATACCATTGTTGGTACTACTCCCTCTTCCTTCCTAGTAGGCCTATCTCTTACCTTTTCTGGTATTTCTTACTACCATTGTTGGCACTTTTTCCTAGCTCTCTGTAAAAAAAAAAAAAAACAATACTATCGCTTTTTCTTTTTTGTTTGGTAGTTTAGTTTTTTGTGTGGTAGTATTAGCGTGTTATTATGTTGGATAAGGCCAGGCTTGGGTTCAAGCAGTGTAATAAGTGTGGGCGTAAAATGCCCAACTCTGATAGTCACGCCCGGTGTGTTTATTGTTTGGGCGTTGACCACATTAACGTTTCCTGTGACATTTATTCTAGCTTCAGCAACAGAACTCTAGCTGAACGCAAGAACAAACTTATTCTTAAGGGTATGCTGAAAACACCCTTCAAGAAGGTTCTTTCTGGGATGGAGGTCTCACCACCTCCTAAGCATAAGGACGTGAAAAAACACAAAGAGAAACAGAGTCACTCGGTTCCAACATCTCCGTCCTCCTCAGAACCGAATCGACACCAGGCTTCTCCCGCGCCTTCGGCATAGACAGCTTTGGCACCAAGGTCCATGTCTTCTCCCTCGGTGCCTCCTCTAATTTTGACTCAGACTCCCACCACTGTACCAGCTTTGGCACCATACCCCTCGGTGCCGACCTTGGTTTTGACACAGGTTCCGACTACTGTACCTGCATCGGCACCATCCCCAGCCATGGTGCCAATGTCTTATACAGCTACACTGATACTGACACCGTAGGTTCCAAAGGTCGAGCACCTTCCCAGAACCAGGTATTCTCCCTCTTATGACCCCTTTTTGGGACAACAATTTAGCCCATTTCTTGAGATGCTAGAATCTCCATCAGCAGCTTCCTTCAGATCCACCAGGAGTCTTTCAGAGCCAGATGTAGCGAGGGTTGTGGACCAGCTTTTGGCAGCTAGAGAATTACCCACCCCAGCTAGGTCTTCCCTCCCACTTGGAGCAGAAGCTCTAACGGCGTATTCACCTGTATATCCTCCTCCGGCCTCCTCCCAGGACTCGGAGACTTTGGTACTGATGGCCATCCCGGTGCATTCTGTCTCGGCTCCGACAGCTGAGGCATCCCTGTCAGCACCGACTACTCTTGGTGCAATGGCTCCTTTGGAACTGGTGCACTGTCGGAGCAGTGACTGGGCTGTCAGCACCGTGGCACCTAATTCGATGCCTATATTTTCGGTTGTGCCATCTTCGGTCATGGCTCTCCTGGCAGCTACCGGTCCTCTCGGAGCTCCTCACCTGGAGGCAGGCTCCTCAGGGCGGGGTGTGACCTCATTTCCGAGGTTGTCCTTCTCGGTTCTGGACTCCCATCCCTCCTCGGGCGTGCCTGCTTTCCAGGTGATGGAGAGGGTCCTTGCTTCAACAGGCTCGCACTTGACACCACTAGCATTGACACCAAAACCTCCCTCTAGCATGCAGCTGTCCCAACCCCCTACTCTGGGACCTCGAGCATGGGAGCTGCAAGACCTTCCCTTGAAGGGAACCCTTTCTCTGGAGTCCTCCTCAGAAGATCCCACTGGGGAGCCATCCTGGAAGAAAATTTGCAAGAGGAAGCATCTTGATTCCCCAGAGGAATCCATCACCGAAGACACCGACTGTGATGAGGAAGAAGGGTCCCCACGGTCTCCCCTAGAAGACATCTCATTTGGATACATTCTCAAGATCCTCAAGCAGAGGGAAACTAGAAGCCCTCCAACCCTTCTTCGGAGGAATCGGTGTTCTTGCAGGCCTTCCGTGCTCGGCCATCTAGTTCCTGCGTGACCCCACCTGCTGACGACCTTATTAAACTTATTGTGCAACATGCCTGGAAGGCTCAGGAACAACATAGAACCTATCCCCCGGAGGCCAGAAAAAATTTTATCCACTCCTGAAAACCAACCCAATTGGTCCAAACAGCTGGTAGTTAATTCCATGGTCATGGCGGCAGCCACCAAGAAGGAACTGGCAGAAGATAGTTCCACTGTTCATCCCCCAAACATGGAGTCTCAGGCTATGGACAGACTGGGGAAGCGAGCCTACGCTTCAGTGACCTTTGCCATTGGGTCACTGAATTATTTGGCACACTTTACTCACCTCCAAAGAGACTTAATCTCAGAAATGTCTGCCTCTTTGGTAGGGGTACTGCCTGAGGAGGTGCATGATACTGTTGCCTCTCAGCTAGCTACCCTGGAATCCATCTCAAACTCCTCGATGCACTTGATCTCTCACACTACTGAGGGGGGCAGCTGGAGCAGCCACATCAGGCATCATCATGAGATGGCATGCTTGGATGCGTTTTTGTGACTTCGTGGATCCCTTTAAATCTTCTTTTGTCAACGCGCCTGTTGACGAATCTTCCCTTTTTGGTCCCAAAGTAAGAGACACACTATCACATAGTGAGAAGGATGGAAAGACCTTGTCTGCTGTGGGTATATGTTTTTCCACTCTCCAGGAATCAGAGGGGAGGAAAATTGCAGTTGAAGAAGTCCCAAGGATCTTTTCGTGACACTCATGATGAGCAATCCCCCCTGGGGCAGAGGGGGCAACTCATCTGGAAGATGCCCCTTTCGAGGCAGAGGGGGTCTGCATAACTAGGGCGCTAGAGATTCCTTTTCCGGCAGACCATTCCAGTGCTTCTGAAGAGCGGCCCGATTGCTTTCCTCTGGAAGCAGTCAGGGATCGATTTTTCCCTACACCTACAGGCCTGGCAACTCATAACAACAGATGCGTGGGTGCGAAGAATAATATTCAGAGGCTATTATATCCCATTTGATCTTATTCCCAGACCCGTAAAACGAATCACCGATGTCCCACCCAGTCAGATGGATGCTGCAGCCTTAGAAATCGAAAAGCTGCTAAGAAAAAGAGTCATCCAGCCAGTCCCAGACCAGAGAGGATCCAGGTTTTACTGGAGGTTCTTTTTAGTGCCAAAAAAGACAGGACTGGAGACCAATCCTGGATCTCAGCTTACTAAACAAATTAAAAAAAACCTCAAAAATTCCGGATGGTCACTGTATAGTCCATTCTCCTTTTTCTGGGGATGGACAACTGGATGTGCTCTATAGACCTCCAGGACACGTATTACCACATAAAGATGGACAAATGCTCCCGGAGATTTCTCCATTTCCAGCTGGGAGACATTCACTATTAGCTCAGGGTACTGCCCTTTGGCCTCTCAACAGCCCCCAGAGTGTTCACCAAATGTATGGCAGTCGTAGTAGCCCATCTCTGGCTACAGGGATTCCAGGTGTTTCCATATTCAGGCGATTGGCTCTTTATCGCCACGACCAGGAATCTCCTCATTTGCAGTCTCTCTTACACTCAAGGCCTTGCTATTGGCTTAGGTATCACGATCAACATGGACAAATCACAAATGTCTCCAACAAGAGCACTGGAATTCATTGGAGCGATCTTCAACACAATGTCCTGTCACTTCCTCCTCACAAACTCTCAAAAATAAGAAGCCAGTTTCAAGTCCTCCTTCCCCAGACATTTGTAGCAGCATGCCTAGTACTACAGCTATTGGGATCTTTTTTTTTTTTTTCAAATTAAATTTTTATTTCAATTTCACAAGAAAAAGAAAATTTCTGCTTATTATAAACAATTAATACATGAAAGAGATAAAATAACAATGAAAATGTACCTAAGGTCAGATAACACATATTATTTTGTAGATTACAAAGTTTACTACCTTATCATTGCATTTCAAAACCTAATTCACTTTAAGCAAAAAGCGTAGATATTAATACTGTTAAAATAAACTTGTTGCATGACAGATAAATAGACATGGAATCTTGACTCTCCTCTATATCTGTCAAAGAAAACTATTTACAGTATTTACATATATTTACACTGGGTTGTCACTTGTTAGGGTATATTATGATAAGAATTAGAGTTGAATGTACATGTGTTAATGGACGTTGATATGTCTAGTGCTCATACCGTAACTTCTTTATATTATGTTGTACATAATCTCAGTTTTGTGCTTGAGGAAGGACTAGGTTTGAATTGAGTTGCGGGTAGTAAAAATAAAAAAAAATAAAAATAAAAATAAAGTATTATATACCAGATTAGCTTAGATTTAAGATAGAATTTCTATAAGTTTTTCCCAATATTTTCTGAAATAGGTCAGTTTCTTTTTGCTCACCGTTTTTAATTTGTTGGCCAAAACATATTGGATAGCTATATTTTTGAATTCTGACCAGGAGATTTTAGCTCTGTCAAGCCAGTTAAGAGTTATGTAGGATTTGAGCAATGCACTTAGTGTTACTATAATATGTTTGGATTCTAGTGTGTAAGTATTGGGGAAAATATTTAAGACTGACATTTCCCATGAGAGGGTGGATTTCATATAACCTGATTTCTCCAATTCCACTCTCAGAGAGCATCAAAGTTTATGGACCTTTTTGCAAGACCAGAAGATATGGAGAGTATCAGCAATTGTGTTGGGACATATGGGGCAAAATGGTGAGAAATTGGAATCTATTTTATTTAGGAAAGATGGTGTATGGTAAGCATTATTATTAATCATGATTTGGGTATATATTAGTTTTTTAAAGGGTGTGAGTTTTGTGGTTATGTCTATCGCCGCTAGCTTTTGTTCGTTAGTTAAATTCACATTTTTGGTCATCCAGTAATTTGAGTATAAGATTTCATTTTGATATTTGGTTCGGGTGATTAATTTATAAGTGTTTGAAAGCATTTTAGTTTTTGTGTAGTAGATAGGAGATAAGTTGTTGATAAAACTGAAATTCTTGTGGAGTTACATTGATTCCTGATGTTTTTAGGTTTACTAAATATAGTATTTGTTTAATGATCAAGCGGTATTTTTTACTTGCAGCCAAGTGCTCAATGATATAACCGAGGGGCTGATCTTTTATTTGATAGCAATCCCATACTGTACAGTTTTTAATATATGGATAATTTCTAGATTTAGCATATTGTTATTTAATTTAATTTCAGGATTCATGTGTATTGGTTGTGCCATAATTAGGGAGTTCTTTATATTTAAAGAAGAGATAAGTATTTGAAAACATGTTACCTTATTAATTATTATCGGATGTATATTGAAAGTTCTTAAGTTTTTGCTACTAAGGAAAGGAATAGCCTTTGGGTTAACAATAGAGGTGCTTAAATTTTGGTAATAAATTTTTATCCAGGGAGGGTACCAAGAGGTATCAGAAGGCTCATATTGGGTTATGCGTACAATATGATTAGCATTGATAATATGATAATATGTCTGGAAATCAGGAAGACTTAAGCCCCCTTTTTCTTTGGGTAATGCTAGTTTTTTATAACTAATTCTAACGTTTTTCGGGTGCCACATAAATTTACTCAGTGTTGTTTCTATTTTGGAGAAGAATTTGTTTGTCACGCATTGGCTAATAGCCTGAAATTGATACAGAATTTTGGGAAGTATATTCATTTTTATGATTGATGCCTTGGAAAGAAGAGAGAGGTTTAACTTTTCCCATCTGACCAAGTCTTTTGTAATTTTTGACCAAACTATGTACAGATTTTCTTTTATAGTTTCCTTATGCGGGTGGATAAATGTAACCCCTAAATATTTGAGTGAGTATTCTATTTTAATTTTTGAGTCTGGAAAGAAAATCTCCTTGGGTTTAGCGGGAATATTTTTGATTTACCTGTATTCATAGCATAGTTTGAGATTGCAGAAAACTTGTCAGTAGAATTTAGAATTTTTGCCAAATCAGTAGAGGGATATTGAAAATAGATGTTGAGGTCGTCAGCAAAAGCCGTGTAATTGATTTGAACATTTGAAATATAAATAGAGTGGTTGAATGTTTTTTGACTAAATTTTAAAAGGAGAGCTTCTAAGTATAGGTTAAAGAGATATGGGGAGAGCGGGCATCCTTGTCTGGTGCCGTTTATTATATGTATAGGGCGTGAATTCTTTTTATTTATATGTAATGTAGTGGTGGCATTATTATATAAGACTTTGGTCATGGCTATATACTCCTCAGGTAGAGCAAACCAGTTTAGTATTTTGAACAAGAAGTTTAGGTTAACTCTGTCAAAAGCTTTTTGCGCATCCACAGAGAGAGCATACTACGGGGAAGTATCTTTGACTGTCATAATTATTATAGCTTCTATTGTTAATGTATTGTCCCAGACTTGTCTGCTATTCATAAAGCCTAGCTGTTCAGCAGATATGATAGAGGAAATTACTTTATTCATTCTGTGGGCCAATATTGTTGCTAATATCTTTATGTCCAGGTTGATTAATGTAATTGGACGGTAGTCGCTGGGGTTATTGCCAGGTGTATTTGGTTTTGGAATAAAGATTGTTTTAGAGTTATTAATGTATAAATCTGTGATTCCAAATTTTATTATATAGTTGTAAACTTTGAGTAGGATTGGGACTAGCTGTTTCATGAATGATTTATAAAATTCTGGTATGTAACCATCAGGGCCTGGGGACTTTCCTGATTTAAATTTATTGATAGCTAAGAGTATTTCTTCAGCAGTTATTGATGTTTTCAGAAACTTTATCTGCATGTCTGTTACTTGTGGGAAGTGCAGGTCATCTAAAAATTTGTTGGTTTCTATTTCATCTTCCAGAGGGTGTGGGCCATAGGTCTCCTGATAAATTTCTTCGAAAACTTTTATGATTTCCCCATCCGAGTTGAAAGACTTATTTTTATGATTGATTTGTTTTATTGTGGAAGAACGGGGTTTTATATTGATTATTCTGGCTAGAATTTTAGAGGGAGTTTGGGCCCATTCGGAATATTTGTGTAGAAGTCTAAGATCAGTAAGAGAGAGCTGATTCATATGTATTTCTTGTATTTGTTTTTGTACAGAAATTATCTGTTTTTCCAGGTCCGGGTCATGTTTAAGTTGCATTTGTAGTTCAAGTTTTTTTAATTTAAGTTCTAGGTTTTCAATGTGGGATTTAGCTTGTTTTTTGAGTATTGATGCTTTTTGTATTAGTATACCTCTAAGTGATACCTTGGTTGCTGCCCATTGTACATCCAAGGGGATACTTAATATTTCTAGATTATTGTGTGTTTGTACAAGTAGTTATTTTATTTCCTGACATAGTTCCCTGTTTTTCAAGAGGTTCTGATTTAGGGTCCAGTTTATTCCATATTGCTTATCTGTGTTTAGTTTGGTCTCATTTATTATTAGGTTGATTTTTGCATGGTCAGATAGGGTTCTGGGATCAGTGTGGAATTTTATATCAAATTTTTTGAAGTTTGTTGAGATTAAGAAAAAATCTATTCTGGACCAAGTTTTGTGGGGAGTTGAAAAAAAGGTGAATTTACTGATTCCAGATTCATGTCTGAAGAGTTCAAAGGTATCGAATAAATTAAAATCTTCTATTAGATCATTTATAAGATTTGTTACTTCGGTAGGTTGTTTATTTTCTTTATTTGTTCTGTCTAGTTCAGGTCTGGTAGTCATATTCCAATCACCTCCTATTAAGTATAGATGGTTTGGAAATTTTTCTAGGATTGAGTATATATCATAAATGTACCCATTCTGGCGTATACAAGGACCGTAGATATTAAATATTAAAATGTTTCTATTGAAAGAAGGAAGGAAACATTCTAAATAACACCACCTGCCATTGGGGTCGCAATCGCTTACTTTTATAGTACCATTGAAAGAATTTATAACTATTATTGCTAGCCCCGTAGATGCAGTATCATTTCCAGCTGCTATGATTGATTTTACCCATTTCTTTTTTTCTTCCTTTGCCCATTGAGCTGTAGTCATATGTGTTTCCTGAATAAGCGCTACATCAGCATCTGATTTATAAATTAGATGTAGGATTAGCTTTTTTTTTTCTGTTATTCTGGAGACCTTTAACATTCCATGATTCCAGAAACATCATTTTGTCTTTACTACCATTTTATTACCATTTTGGTTTGAATGCTAATGCGGTAATTAAAGTGTATTTTAGATTTTCTGTATGAATGATAAATATGTTTAAGTATACAGTATGGAGAATGCAGTGAAATGTTGATGACAGTATAATGGTTAATGAGTGACAACCAGCCCCTTGCAGACCCCACCCGTGCATATCCACAAAACTTCTTTTATCTGTAAGAGGTATTAAAAACATATATACAATCCCAACTATATTACAAAAACCTATTGTTATTCTAAGATCCATCAGACATTTAGCACAATACTAGCTTCCTTGCCTGCATTTGCTTAAAAAAAAAAAAAAAAAGCTCAATTCAAAGGATGATATTAAGACCATTCACCCGATCAAGTAGTGTAAGAGAGTATTTAGATTTTATACAACACCTATTTTGTCCGCCCTGTTATAAAATTAGCAATCTATGTTTAATATGGTCAGTCAACTCTTAGGCAATGGATAATTCAGTACACACCTTTTCTCTGTTTCCTTTCTTCCTTTCCCTTTCCCTTGGGCCCATCTACAGCAAAATCCAGGTAGTTTTTTTTTAAATATTATTAGTGTAGGTATTGTCTACTATTAAACAAGATAACTATATTGTGATATAGCGTCTAAAGAGATACTGAAGTTATTTTATTCACTAACAGATATTTCAAGGTACAACTTGAGAGAATCTTAATTTAGCTCTTGGATTATTTATTTCTATGCCATACTCTATTTCTGTTACGTAGACGCCTTAAGATTATAAACTCATCCCCCCAGTCAAGGCCTGCATTATACAAGCAAAAAAAATTTCAAGAGAATATCAAAATCTTATAGCAAGGGACTTGCTTTATAGCTGCAGCGTGGGTCATTACAAAGAATCAGGTACAAACATGTCAAGGGAATTACAAATAGAAGGTTATTTGGTGAGATTTTATATTAAATAGTTCTGCTAGAGTTTCATGAGTTGTGAGATAATGATGTATTGTTTTTCACATACATGGAGTGTCAGTATTGTTTCTGACATCTCTTAAATGTGTCATTATTCTCTTATTCTCTTTCTTTTCCTTTATTTGCACCTTCTCCCTTTTTCCAATTTGCCCCCTGTGTTAATTATCTTCTTTTTAATTGAATTAGAGCATGAAGATAAGGAGGACATCACTCGTCAGCCGCAAAGAGCCAGACACTAATCATGAAATGCCTCATATCATCGTGACCATGATGCTACGCATTATATAAGAAACGACTGTCAGCCAGTGAAAGCCACGCCCTCCTGACTTCCAAAATGCTTCTCTTCACTATCAAGCTTAACAGAGGAGCAAATCTGTATTCGCTGTATTGTGAGAAGTCAGAGGAAAGGGAAATCTCGAGGACCAATCAGGACTCTCCACACGCTGCTCGACAATCGTATATAGGATTTGTGCAGATTCGAGGATAGAGGGCTTCGCCTCCTTCATTCATGCCAGGTATGCACTGCCTTATCAAAGTGTCTGGGATATTTTGTTTAATTTATACTGTGCTATTTCCACAGCTTTTTAGAAAAAAGGGTAGGAAAAGAGAAAAAAAAATGTTTGCTTGATTTCTGTCGTCCGGTAGCTTGGTAGTTAATTTGCTTTGCTAACAGTCTTTTTGGAGAATCTCGAAGGTTTTTTTGGTATCGTGTTAGTAATCCTGACATAGAAACATACTCAAAAATTACAGTCTAAGGTAGTGGAATGGTTTTCAACCCAAACGCGTAAGTCTCTTTACCAGCGGAAACATTTATAATGTAGACCTCTCGGTTTCCAGTAGTAATGCTAGTAGCTGCAGATGTTGACAAACTAGGAAGATGAAAGCAAACATGCACCTGGAGTTAAAAAGAAACTTCTCTGTAACTGTAATTGTTGTCATTGTTTATTAAGTGTATTTGCTTTTAAAATCGCCAGGCTTAAGAGGGAAAGAACATTATAATCAAAGATTAGATACAGGTGAACAGTTGCTTTTCCAATCTGTCGGCATTTTGTGTTAATTACAGTCGTAGATTTGTTTGTACTTTAAGCAAGTGTAGCTTGGAATCCAAAGTAGTTTAAGGAGACACTATATTCCTCATTGAAGTCCTTATGTAAATATTTTTCATGTGTGCGATGATTACATGATTTTTAACTTGGTGAAGTTCATTTTAGTATAAGGGAGTAGTATTATATTGTTATTGTCAAGCTGTTACTTAAGTCAGATTAATTAAAATATAATGTTTGAGTTAAGCTTCCATTCTAGGTTGAATTCAACATTCTTAGGAAATGCGAAGCAGTTTTACATACTTCTCTTTGTTCGCTTTCTTTTCCCATTTTTGCGCATTGTTTATAATGCGATGCAGTATTTCCAGATCCGTTATTGTTTAGGCTGGTGTGAAAATTTACCTGGATGTAGTTTGCAGGGTCAAAGGGTAGAATTTTAGCGTTTGCTTTGTAGACTAGGCCCAAGTATGGAGTTTTGAAACGCTGAGTAAAATTTACACCTTGAACTGGTTTCTAGGATTATTTGTTACCTTAATACAGCAGCAGTGTGTATCGAACAACCATCGCTAGTCAAGATTCAACTGAAAGGTTGGCATTAAGCTGCATTTGAAGGTATTTCTTTAAAAACACTTGAAAATGTTGATTTGGCTTCTTGCACAGTTTTTATCGAGTAATTGACACTGTTTTGTTGAAAGCAGAGGGTCTCCGGATATTTCATTTGAAATTTAATATTTTTATTTAACAAGTAACTACAAAATGGAGATAGGACTTGTCTCGACTGCTTTAATTGGAAATGGTAGATCTTGTGCTATCGTTATTCTGTAGCAATTCCATGTCATGCTTTTCTTCTTTTTGGCATTTACAATTATAGATTGTGCATGTTCAGCATTTAGGATTCTAGCATAGACTTGTCTCATAGTATCAGATATTTGGGCTTTCCTAAGTGCTCTGTGTATTCTCTCAATTTCAATCTTTTTAGATATATCTTTATTTTCCAGCACACTGTCAATGATTTCTTTTGCAATTCCAGGTAGCTGTGACTGATCATATTTCTCCGGTATTCCTCTAATTAAGATGTTATTTCATCTAGCTCTTGCCTTCAGGTCAATAATTTTCTGTTTCATGTCTGTGATGATGGTGTCTCTGTCTGAGGCCTCTTTTTGTAGTTCTTGTATCTTCATCTCATTATTTAGTGTTTTAACTTAATTTTGCTCTATTCTTGTCATCATATGTTCCAGATTGTTTCCGAATGCTGTTAGCTTTGTAGAGAATGCTTGTATTTCTGACTGAAGGGGGAGCAGAGCTTCTTTGAAGTCTTCTAGTGTGAATGGCTGATCATTTTTAGCTTTTTGATTCTGTTTAGTTGCTTCAGATTATAGTTTGTTTGTTTTTTGCCTTTTTGAAGAAACCTCTTTTTCTGGAGAGTTAATTAGAGAGAGTCTAGTCTTAGTAGTTTGTTGTTCTATTTGTTCCAATTCGGTTAGAATGTTTTTTTCTTTGTTTACTTGATTAGGCAATTTTTGAAGATTGGTAGGCCCAAGCACATGTAACCAGGATCACCACTGTGCTACTGTGATTTGGAGATTTAATTCATCCAAGTAAGTTTTTTGGAAACTGAAGATCAGGTAAGTAAATTTACAAATCCCCTTATGTTCCTTTAAGCTTTTTGATTCGATTCGGAATAGTGGACACAAGTGATTTGGTTAGATTGATTTGTATTTTTGAGAGCAGGCAGGAATGTGTGCTTCCTATCTGGCGGCCATCTTTGAATCGAGCTATTGGGATCTATGGCAGCAACCATTACCTTAGTACCACTGGCGAGGTTGCACATGAGACTAGTACAGTGGCTCCTTTCATCACAATAGTCGATTTTAACCCACCCACTTGACCACATGATACTCCTTACAAACCTTTGCAAGAAAGAAATGCTTTGATGGATGAAGCCAGAATCAAATTTTTGGTGTCGACCATTCTAATTTCCCCAGCCCAGGGCCATGGTGACCATGGACACTTACCTGTTGGGTGGGGCATTTCCAGGGGAAGACAGTCCAAGGCACCTGGTACTCCATGGAGGCCAAGTTGCACCTAAATGTCCTGGAATTGAGGGCAGTTCTCTTAGCATTGCAAGCGTTCCACGCATCCCTTCCTTCCGGGACCACTGCAATTCGGACATGTCAGTCGTCTGGTACATCAGTAAACTAAGGTGGAACCAGATCTTATCCCCTGTGTAGGGAGGCCATGATAATTTGGCACTGGGCAATGGCTTCCAATTGCTTTCTCATAACAACGCACATTCCTGGGAGTTCCAATCTTATTGCAGACAATCTGAGCAAGAACATTTTGATGCCTCATGAGTGGTCCCTCAGTCCTATAATAGCAGAGCAGATATTCCGCTGTTGGGGCAGGCCTGTTTGCTTCTCCCCTAAACAACAAATGCAGAAGCTATTTTGCCCTGATCCCCCTCATGGGGAGTCACCGAGGGATGCTCTGACACACGATTGGCCCCTGGGTCTGTTGTATGCCTTTCCCCTCATCCTGAAATTCCTCCAGAAAGCTCCAAGGCTGAGAAGCAGAGTGATCCTCATTGCTCCTTATTGGCCCTGTCAAGTCTGGTTCCCTTTCCTATGGCCACATCTGATTCACAGCCCATGGATCCTGGATCAATCCCAAGGTCTGCTGTCTCATCCTCAGGGACAGATTCACCCCAATCTCCACAGCCTCAAGCTCACAGCTTGGTTTCTCCACTTCCAGTGACTGAAAGGCTACCTGATATTTCATCCCTTGTTCACGTGATCCTTGTGGCTTCACACAAACCTTCCACCAGGAAAGTTTATTCTAGTATGTGGACTAGGTTCTCTAGATGGGCCAAAGAACATAACATAGACCTCTTTTCCATGCCTATTCAGAAGATCCTACAATACTTGTCTACCCAGGAGCTTCATCATCGACAATTACAGTGCATTTAGCGGCTATTGCAAATTTTCACAATGGAATTGACAGTTCTTCTGTTATGTCACACCGACTGTGCAAAACCTTCATGAAAGGAGTATTACATATTAAACCTCCGGTCAAGCCTCCTATAGAGCCATGGGACTTGTCTTTGGTGCTCCAGTCATTAACAAGTTCTCCATTCAAGCTCTCTAACTCCTGTGATATAAATTTTGTGTCTTGGAAGACTCTACTTCTAGTAGCCCTTACCTCAGTGAGAAGAGTATCTGAGTTGCAGGCCTTGAGTGTCAAGAGACCATACTTGATTTTTCATAGGGAAAGTGTGTTCCTACGTACTGACCCCTCCTTTTTGCCCAAGGTAATTTCTGGGTTTTCCATTAATCAGTCTATTGGCCTACTGGTTTTCTTTCCTCACCATTCAGATAGAGGGGAATACCTTCTGCATACCCTCGATGTTCATAGGCAACTTTGTTTCTACTTGGACAAAACTAAATCTTTCAGAAAAACGGATCAGTTGTTTGTGGCTTTTGCAGGACCCAGATTGGGTAAGCCTGTTTCCAAAATGACTTTATCTTCTTGGCTCAGAAACATTACTTTCATCTACCATCAGAACAAAGTGCCCTTTCCTTGCAGAATAAAGACTTGCGCTACTAGATCGATGGCTACTTCAGTGACCTTTTATTCCAGAGCCTCTATGGATGATATCTGCACAGCAGCCACTTGGGCAAGACCTCATACCTTTATCAGTCATTACAAATTGGATGTGGCCTCCGGGGAACGAGTATCCTTTGGTTCTATGGTGCTCCGGAATGTCCTTCCTTAGGGCCACCCAGGACTTAAGTAAGGAATGAATAAAGATTTACAACATCAGATAAAGAAGTTATGTCTTAACATAACGTTCCATCTGTGTTGTAGATCTTTATTCATTCATTACTTCCCGCCCTCCTTCCCCCTGCCTGTACTCCTGGTGGACTTTAGGATTTCCTTATGAGTTAAGGTATTTGCTCAGACAGAGCCTCCTACTATCACTTTTATTACTTCTATACTATAATGGTGGGCAAACTCGATCTGAAGAGACTATGAGAGGGGCATTGTGTGTAGGCCTTAGCTGAGAGTTTTTGGCTGGCTCGAGCTTGGTAATGGCCATGTCGGATCCAAGGACAGAACCAAAGATCTGAAGTAGGCAGACTTCATTCGTCTGCAACCTGTGGGTATCGGATCCGATCTCGGATCCGAGCCGGCAATTCAAAAGCTTAGGCTCCGAGCTCCTAGCTCCTCCCTCTTACCCACAATCCCTTGCCAAGCCCTGACTGACCTCAGATTTCGTTTGCCGCTTTTCAAGTAGCTACGGAATTCCAGAGCTCCTGGCGTTGGTGAAAGATAAGAGTTAATTTTTGACTAAAAAAGTTTTCAAAATCTTTAATTTCTTTCTTGTTTCAGTTAGTGTTGAGTGTGTTTAGGCTTTCCTCTCTCTTTTTGTTTAAATTTATCGGGTTTTGCGTAGTGTTTGTGTGTGTTGTGTGTTAGGCCTTAGGGTTACTATGTCTGAAGCCCATAAGGCTGTGTTTTCAAAATGTACCGAGTGTGGCCATAAGCTATCCCCAGCAGATGGCCACACTCGGTGCGTTAAATGCTTGGGGGTTGAACACCTGTCATCTGGTTGTACCATTTGTGCAGGGTTCAACCCCCGGGCTTTGAGGGAACGGAGGTCGAAGTTGGTGCTGGCGGGTCTTTTACCCCCAGATACCGCTTCGGCCTCTGCCCCTTCCACTCAGCAACCTGTTGCTGTGAGTTCTCCCCCTCCGGCTGGGACTCAACCTCCCTCAAAGTTGCCGGAGGGGAAGGATTCCTCTAAGGAAAGACAGAAGGAGAGGCACAGGGAGAAGCACCACAAGAGGAGAGCCGAAACTTCTAGTTCGGCTCCTCCTTCTAAGCGGGCCTCCCCTGTGCCTTCTAGCTTTCCTCCTCCTCGGCTCCACTCCCCTCGGTTCTCTCCTGGACCCGAGGAGGAGGAGGCTAGCCCTTCCAGGAGGTCACCGAGGCGGCTCTCTAGGTCCGCTTCGGTGGCCTCCTCTAGATCAACCTTTTCTATGAGCGAAGCTGATATGGACCGGATGATGAGGAAATTCATCCAGGCCCAAATGCAAATGGGAGTGCTCCTAGCCCCCCCCCATCCGGGAGGGGCTTCGATCCTTTTCGCCCCTTGGCTCCTTCTCCGACCCATACCACGGGTTCGGAGCTGTCGATGCCGTGCAGATTTGGATCCGGGGTGGGTCGGATCCGATGGGTCGGCGCACCTCGGATCCGTCCCATCCTCGAGTGCTTGGTGCCGGACCCGACCTCGGAGCCGAGGCCGAGCCTCGGATCCGAGGGAGCTGGTGTCTTCGGCTCCGTCCAGGTCGGAGCACACTGGTCTCGGATCCGGCGGTTTCGCTCCGACTCCGATCCGTCGTCGGATCCAGTGGGGTCGGCTCGGGGCTTAGAGAAGCTGGCTCCCCTCGGCTTTCGGCGTAGTGGAAAGGGCACTGTCGAGGACATCCGGACCCCGGTCCCTGCCACGGCTCCATCCCGCACTCCATTGCAGTTGGGCCAGGCCCCACCAGCCGGTCCCAGGGACAGCCGCCTCGATGTCCCAAGTGGTTCCCTTGGAACATCCAACTGCTGAAGAGTACTCCTCGGACAGCCCCGATGAAGTACCTCGAAGCGTAAGTGCAAGAGGAGGCACATGGACTCCCCTGAGTCCGTCACTGAAGACACGGACTTGGATGAAGGGAAGGCTCCCTAGGTCACCCCTGAGGGCGTCTCATTTGGAGACATCATGGAGATGTTAAGGATCAGGGGGTGGTCTGCCCCAAGGCTTCTTCGGACGAGTCTGTGTTCTTGGAGGCATTCGAGGCGGGCCCTTCTACCTCTTGGGTGTCCCCTCCTGCTGACCCCCTGGTGGATCTTATCTCCATCACGCTGTGGAAGGATCCGGACACCATTGAGCCTATCCCTAAGCGCCCGGACCGCATTCTTTCTCCTCCATCAGACCGCACCCACTGGAGTAAGGGTCCCCCAGTAGATGCCATGATGATGGCTGCAGCCACGAAGAGGGAATTGGCCCAGGAGAGTCCCTCCGTGCATCCTCCGGGCAAGGAGTCCCGTTCGATGGATCGCATTGGGAAGCGAGTTTTTAGTTCAGCAACCTTCTCCTTGAGAGTGCTGAACTACATGGCACATGTCATTAGGATGCAGCGGGATCTGATTAAAGAATACGCTGCATCTCCCCGAGTCCATCTCGAGTGAGGATAAACAGGTTTACTCCACCCGAATGGCCACTCTCAGATCAGTTTCCAATACATCTATGCGGCTACTGTCTCATGCTACTGAGGGAGCCGCTAGAGCCAGCGGAGCAGGTCTAGTCATGAGGCGACAGGCCTGGCTCCGCCATTGTGATTTTGCAGAGCCCTTCAAGGCGACCTTCGCGAATGCCCCTTTCGATGGTTCTGCCTTGTTTGGCAAGACTGTTCGAGACATTAGTCCAGAGCGAAAAGGACGGGAAGACGCTGTCTGCCGTCAGAGTCCGCTTCTCAGCTCCCCAGAGGTCCTTCTCTAAGAACCAAAAGGGACAGAAGAAGATGTGGTTCCGGAAGTCGCAGCAGTCCCAACCTGCTCCGGATAACCAGTCCTTCCGTGGCAGAGGAGGACGGGGAGGTCGTCGTGCCAGAGGCAGGGGGGCTCCTGGCAACTTTGGGTCCAGAGAACCCTTCTCTGAGAGACCCACGCAGCAGCCCTGAAGGGTTGCCCGGCTGTCCGTCTCTGGAGGCAGTCGGGGGGCGGTTTTCGATGCACCTGACTTCTTGGGAGTCCATAACAACAGACAGTTGGGTGCTTGAGTTATATCCAGAGGATATTCAATACCCTATTCAAGATTCCCAAATCTCGCAGCCTCCCAGATGTTCCACCCGACCAAAGGGAGGCGGCAGCTATCGAAATCGAGCAGCTGCTAGAAAAAAGAGCCATCCAGCGCGTCCCCCCAGATCAAACCGGATTAGGGTTTTACTCCAGGTTCTTTTTGGTGCCAAAGAAGACGGGGGACTTAAGACCAATCTTAGACCTTTCCCAGTTGAACCTGTCAGTAACCAAGCAAAGTTCCGGATGGTCACCCTGCAATCTATACTCCCCTCTTGAGGGAGAACGACTGGATGTGTTCCATAGACCTCAAGGATGCGTACTACCACATTCGGATGGACAGACGATCCAGGAGGTTTCTTCGCTTCTGGCTGGGAGCCAGTCATTATCAGTTCAGGGTCCTCCCCTTTGGTCTCACCTCAGCCCCCAGGGTGTTTACCAAGGTGCTAGCGGTGGTAGCGGCCCACCTGAGGCTCCAGGGATTACAGGTCTTTCCGTTACCTGGACGACTGGCTCCTGACAGCATCATCAAGGCATCTTCTGTGCTCAGCCAGGGATTACTTTCTTCAACTAGCACCAAGGCTGGGCATCACGATCAACTGGGAGAAATCTTTTCTGAATCCCACTCAAATTATAGATTTCATAGGAGGAAGACTAGACACCAGATCAATGCGAGCCTTCCTCACCCCAGACCGTATCGCCAGCCTGAAGTGTCATGTGACAGCGATCCTGCAACCATCTCCAACTGCAGCTTCGGTCCTGAGGGCACTAGGTTCTATGGCGGCAGCTATCCCGCTTCTCATTCATGCCCGTTTACGCATGCGGGTTCTTCAATGGACCCTTCAAGTTCAGTGGTCCCCTCTTTGTTCGTCTCTAAACGCTCCGATTGCGGTCAGCAGAGCGTGCAGGGACTCCCTTCTTTGGTGGCTTCTTTCTCCGGAGCCCCTGGCAGGGAGACCTTTTTGCGCTGCATTTCCTCGAGCCACAGTGTCCACGAGCGCTTCTTGCCTTGCGTGGGGGCATTCTGCGGAAAGATTGTCCAAGGCACGTGGAATCCCACAGAGACGTCATTGCATATAAATGTCCTGGAAATGAGGGCGGTGCTCCTAGCGTTGCAAGCACTTCACCACGTTCTTCCTTCAGGGACTATTGCGATACAGACAGACAACATGTCGGTAGTCTGGTATATCAACAAGCAGGGAGGAACCAGGTCTTACCCCCTTTGTCGAGAGGCCATGAGAGTCTGGGAATGGGCAATTTCCACCAAACGCTTTCTGGTAGCAACGCACATTCCGGGAAAGTCCAACATCCTTGCGGACAAGCTCAGTCGCACTATCCTTTCTCCACACGAGTGGTCCCTCAATCCTCAAGTAGCGAAGAAGATTTTTGCCGTTTGGGGCAACCCTGTTGCGATCTTTTGCCTCTCCCTCAAACGCCAAATGCGACAATTTCTTCGCTCTGCTTCCCCACCAGGGAGTTCGAGGATGCTCTGGTGCATGCTTGGCCTCGGTCTCCTTTATGCCTACCCTCCACTTCCTCTGATGCAGAGGCTTCTGCAGAAAGCCAACAGTTTGGGGAGCAGAATGATTCTCATTGCCCCATTCTGGCCTCGACAACCTTGGTTCCCCTTTGTATGGTCTCACAAAATCAATCCACCATGGATTCTGGATCCAATTTCGGATCTCATCTCTCACCCTCTGGGAATGTCAGTTCCCAATCTACGCACCCTGAAGTTAACAGCTTGGCTGCTCCAGTTCCAACCTTAATTAGGACTCGGTATCTCTTCACGGTCAAGGCCATTTTAGTGGCTGCTCATAAACCTTCCACCAGACAGGTTTATCGGAGTAAATGGAAGAGATTCTCTATATGGGCAGGACAGAGAACTTTGGATCCCTTCTCAGCACCTATGTCAGCGGTGCTGGATTTTCTAACAGACCTCTTTCATCAAGGGGCTAGTTCTTCCACGATTAAGGTACAATTGGCAGCTATCTCGCATTATCACATTGGTCATGACACAGCTCCCTTATGACGCGTAAATTATGCAAAACTTTTCTCAAAGGAGTTTTTTTGTTAAGGCCTCCAGTCAAGGAGGTTGTACCGCCTTGGGACTTGTCTTTAGTCCTGCAGGCCCTTACTGCTCCTCCCTTCGAGCCTGCAGCTTCTTCTGATTTAAAATATCTTTCCTGGAAGACTGCCTTTCTGGTAGCTATCACTTCAGCCAGAAGGGTGTCTGAGCTTCAGGCTCTGTGTGTCAAACCGCCTTATCTTTCTTTCTTCCCTGATAGGGTGTGCCTCAGGACCAATCCATCTTTTCTTCCGAAGGTCTCTTCTGAATCCAATATTAACCAGTCAATCAATTTGCCGGTGTTTTTTCCCCAAGTACTCAAACAAAGGAGAATACAAATTGCATTCCTTGGATGTTCATAGACAATTACGTTTTTATATTAACAGAACAGCTGGTCACAGGAAATCAGATCAGCTGTTCGTCTCCTTTGCTAAATTTGCTCTGGGTAAAGCAGTATCTAAAGTCACTCTATCTAAATGGATTGCTAATTGTATTCTGCAGGCATATGACACTTCAGGCAGACCTGCTCCTCAGAGGGTTACGGCTCATTCTACTAGGGCAGTTTCACGTCAGCCGCCTTTAAGTCCCGTGTTTCATTGGATGATATCTGCTGGCAGCTACTTGGGCCTCGCCTCATACTTTTATTTCTCATTACAAGGTGGATGTTGTTTCTAGAGGAAGAGCATCCTTTGGCTCAGCGGTGCTCCGGAACATCCTTCCATGACGGCCGCCCAAGATTCAGGTAGCTAGGGACTCTGTCCCACAGGTTGCAGACGAATGAAGTCTGCCTACTTCAGATTTAGAAGTTATGTACTCACCATAACGTTCCATCTGAGTAGGTGACTTCATTCGGATGCAACCATCCCCCCCTCCATCCCCCTGACCTTTTTAGAGCGAGTATTTATGCTGATTTAGTGTACTGTTGTCAGTATTTTGAGGCAAACTCAATCTGAGGTCAGTCAGGGCTTGGCAGGGGATTATGGGTAAGAGGGAGGAGCTAGGAGCTCGGAGCCTAAGCTTTTGAATTGCCGGCTCGGATCCGAGATCGGATCCGATACCCACAGGTTGCATCCGAATGAAGTCACCTACTCAGATGGAACGTTATGGTGAGTACATAACTTCTAATTCTAACAGTAATGAAGGAATAAAGATCTACAACACAGATGGAACGTTATGATAAGATATAACTTCTTTTTCCCACTCTCAAACATTCCTGAGTCACTCCTCCCCTGCTATTTCAAATGATAATCTCCTTAAAGCACTTTCCAAGAGTAAAAACACCTCTTCCATGGATCCCAACAATATACTGGGCTATTTAATAAACAACATCAGGCATGCCTTTGCTGATCTTTTCCTTAAGTTGTTCAACTAAAGGCTTGCTACAGGGTATGTCCCTGAAGCAAGGTGTACTGCAGTGGAAATGACCCTGTGTAGGAGAGGACCAACCACTGACCTAAATAACTAAAGACCCGCTATCCTTACAAGTCTTTTCTGTACAGCCATGGGGCACATCATTACCAACCTGATAATCATAGGTTCATAGGTTGGTACTAGGCTATCAGCCCTACGGCCTACACAAGCCTAGCCATAACAATTCCATGGATATTTCTGCCCACAATATTTACTTCCCTGGTCCCCTGTCTAGCAGGGTGACTAACGTGATCCCTGGGGTAAATTTCCTATCTCCCGTCCAGTCGTCAAGCTTCCTTTTGAAGAGGGCTAAGGAGGCGCTCTGCTTGACATGTATGGGCAGATTCAAGAGTATGGAGAGTCTCTGGGTCAGGAACCTATCCCTCCAGCATGTTTTGTTCATTGTGAGGACAAGGTTTAGGTCCCTGGAGCATGTGGCTCTGGTGGATTGGGATTTCTTTAAGTGTAGCATGTCCAACATCTCTGGGTTTGACATGGCCTTGTATGTTAAGCAGAGATCACCTCTGAGTAGACAATATGTGACAGAGTATAGCTGGAGTTATTTTAGTCAGTCAGCATACAGCATCTGCTTTAGGCCTGTGATTCTTTCAGTGAGGTATTTCTGTGGCCTTTCCAGTTGTTGCAGATTTCTTGTGAGGTACATACCATATGGGGCATTGCACTCTACAATGGGTCTAATGAGGGATGAGTACAGTGGGACAATGACCTCTTTTTGTCTGGATGAAAAGCCTGTAGTGATGAGGTGTGCCACATACAAGGATTTCCTGACTGTTCTGGGGATGTGGTTATTGAAGATGAGACAACTGTCCACCTGTGTTCCTAAGTCTCTCATCACATTTTCGGTGTTTAGTGTACTGCCACCTATGTGGTAATTCATGGGTACATGTTTTTTCCCACAGGGGATAACTATGCACTTCTTGGCATTGAGCTTGAGCCCATGGCTCTGGCACCAAGCATCTGTTTCTGTAAGGCCCTTTTGTAGAATATCCACATCATTTGGGGATTCAATAATGGCTCCCAGTTTGCAGTCATCTGTGAACTTTGTTAGCCAAAGTCCCTTAGTGTTGGCCTGTACTTCAGAGAAGTAGATGCTAAACAAGAGCGGTCCCAGGACTGAACCCTGAGGTACTCTACTTGTCACTTGTCTGGAGCTGGTTTTGGAGTCAGCTGCCTTTACAGTGTGGGTTCTGTCAGTAAGCCAGTTTGCAACCCATCGAGTGATGTAGGGATTTATGCCCAGCTTAGTAAGTTTATCTATGATTCCAGAGTGGGGGATGGTGTCGAAGGCCTTGGTGAGGTTTAGATAGGCTGTGTGGGCTGCCTTACCCTCGTCCACGGCTCTGGAGACTGATTCAAAGAAGTCATTCAGGTTCAAGAGACAAGATCGGCCCTTCACAAACCCAAACTGGGTGGGGTCCAGTGTTTGAAGGTTGCCAGTGTCTTTGTTTATAAGTTCCATGATAATACATTCCATGGCCTTGCAGATCAGGCTCGTCAGACTGATGAGGCGGTAGTTCCCAGGATCCAACGTGGATCCCCCCTTGTGGAGTGGGATAAGTGTAGCTGTGCGCCACTCAGTGGGCATGAAGCCTGAGGTGAGGCTATGATTAAACATGACATTTATGTGAGGTGCCAGTTCATGTAGTACACAGCCCAGGATGTCGTCTGGTCCCATGGATGCTGTATTCTTAAGTTTGGAGAGTGCAGTTTTTACCTGTGTGGCCATGATTACCAGAATTTGGCAATCTTTCGGTATTGAATGGACACTTTAGGGGGTGGGGGGTTAAAGGTGGCACTGAATCAATCTGCCAGGATATTGGCAATGTCCTTGGGATCAGTATATTTAATGCCATTCTGTTGTAGCTCAGAGTAGATCTGAGCATTGCCATTTAGATTCTTGACATAGCTATAGAATGCCTTGTGGTTGTCTTTGGAATCTTTGGCAATTTTATTTTCTTAACTAGCTTTGGAGGATTTTATGAGGGATCTCAGCTTCTTAGTGATGTTGGTAAGGGAGTTTTTTGCATCCTGGGATTTTCCTCTTTTCTGCAACAATTTCGTCCTTCTGTTGTATAGTTTGTTTATGACAGGAGACCACCAGATTGGTTTCCTTTTTTTGGAGGAGAGCATCTTGGTTCTATTTGGGGTGGCACGATTCATGCATGAGTGGATGTGCTCTTACAGTGCTTTATTGTAGGATTCGGCAGTCGAACTTTCAGTTCCCGTCTGCATGGGTGTCATGAAGTTTGTCACTTCTAACTTGAGTAGCATGAAGTTGGCCTTGGAGGTTTTTTCCAGATGTTTCCTTACTGGGGTGGGGTGGGGATGGGATGTGGATATCAAAGGTGACCAGCTTATGGTCAGACCTATCCAACAGTTCAATCATTTGAAAAAAGTTTGACCTGTGACAATTTGCATTTGTTAAAGGCAGATCATGTCTGTTTAATCTTTTGAGCTTCTTTGAAAATGTCACACAAGTGAAGGAGAGTGGTCACATTGTTCATGCTGCCTAGCTAGATCTAGCAAAGGTGTTCCATCATACCACATGATGGGAATAAGCTAATGGCCTTAAACCTTGATCCCTATGTGGTGATATTGATTGCTAATTGACTTGAGGACAAAACACACATTGTCAGGGTCATTGACACCTCCTCAGTTGGGGAAAAGGTGGCCAACAGCATCCCTCAGGGTTTTGTGTTGGGCTCCCTCCTTCTTTTATTTTTTTAATTTATTTCTCTGACCTTGATACTAACAAATATCTCTGGCTGACTAAGTTGATGACTGTAAGCTGGGTATATTTGTTAAGTCAGCCAATGACACTAATGCTCTTAAAAATTAATTAACTCGAGTTACCTTTTGGTGCACCACAGAAGGCCTCAAATTAATTGCTAAGAAATGCAGTATCACCTTGTTTGGAAAAAAAAAAAAACAAACAAATTGATGCAACATACTACATCAATAAAATCCCATTATCTTTTGAGAAAGTGATCAGAGACTTGGGCACCTGGGTCGATAACTCTCTCTCCTTTAATCATCATTTAGCAACTATAGTTATAAAATCCTTGCATAGCTCAGAACTAATTACCACCAATCACCAAGGCTATTTCTTCTGAAACAAGGAAGCTAGTGTTCCCCTGTACTCTACCCTGGTCTGACCCATATATTATCACACTCCATCAAAATCACCACGCAGCTCCAGTGTACTGTAGGATCTGCGGGCTACAGTGCATTTGTTCCAGAGGTGCTACAGTGTTAGAACAGGGCCTGTGATGGTTTTGTTATACAGTAGGATTGTAAGACAGACAATGACACTTTATACTGATTTGGTAGTCAGTTTAAATTTTGAAGGCTTTCATTATTCTGATGATCCATATGTGTTAAGAGGGCCTGTAATTCCAAAGATGCTATTTGATGTGATGTTTTTAAATTACTTTTGCACTGTAATAGTTATACATGACAAAAACAGATACGTATTTTCATTTTTTTAACAAGAAACATCTTTATTAAATGACATAGGCCATGTTACATTTATATAAATGAAGATAAATCATAGCGACACAATCTCAGTTGCAAATATTATACATTCCAAATCGTGCAACACAACTGTAGCTGCAAACATTATACATCACTTTTAACATATCCAATCATTTTTTGTCAACCATTACATAGCTCATTCGAATCCTGCCTTGTTTTAAATCTTGTTCTTCCTCTGCATGTATTGATCCCACAATTCCCATTTTTTCCCTATGTAATTTGCTCCTACCCTTTTCTAAAGATCCCAGTTTCAGTTGTTTCATCTCTGTTACTATCGTCACAACTTCTAGTATAGTTGGTTTAGACTTTGATTTCCATTTTCTAGTAATTGCTTGTTTTGGCAGCCACCATAATTAGACTCAGCAAGGCTTTACTATGTCTAGGCAATTCTGAATCTGTATCATAGTTCAAAAAAGTTATTTCCCTAGGTATTCCAATTTGCTTACCCAGCATCTCCGACAGAGCAGTCTGCAGGGAATCTTTAAAGTCTGCCAACTCATTACACTCCTGTAAGATATGTTCCCAGTTACCTCTTTCTTAACCATCACACCTCCAACATTTGCTGTCTAAAAATTATTTTAAGTCTGCTTGGGGTGTAAAAATGCCCATGTAAACACTTCCGGGCAAAGATCCTAAATCTTCTAGATTTTGTTGCATATTTGGGAGACATACATATATCCCCCATTGTTTCTTTATGAATTGCATATTTAATCTCTCTTCCCAAGCCTTCCTAACTTCCTCTGATTGATTTTTATAGTTATCATGCAATATTTTATATGCTCTACTGATTATTCCTTTTTAAAGGTCTGTATCCAAAATCACAGTCTCTCCCAGTTACTTGAGCTTCTCCCGTTTCCTCATCTCTTTCCACTTTGAATTACAGTTTTCTGCTTGTGCTATGTATAGGAGCCTTAACTGTGTTGCTGTGAAATATGAGTGTACCCCTTCTACTCAGTTAATCCCAACACGCCCTGTTCTATTGGAAGTATAAGCGTATCCCACTTGACTCTTGCTGTCTTCAGCTCTTTATTAATTGCTATCCACTACTTCTCCTCTGGTTGATAAAAATACGCCTGACCAGTTTATAAGACTAAAGGGACAAAAAACATTTTAACTGCTTGTAATTGTTATCAATATCCATATAACAGAGCTTCTGTTTTCTCAGTTTTTGTATTATCTTTTCTTAGTTTCTTCACACATATCCTAAGCTGTCACACTGGTATCCTTTTTAATCCATACTCCTAAATACTTCAGTTTATCATTTCCCCATAAATATGGATATTGCTGTACCAATTCTTATGTGGGTACACAATTTATCGCTTTTGCTTTTGTTTTAGCTTCATTAATTTTATATCACAAGTATTTTCATTTCTTGATCTGATTTTAAATTAACTTTAACAGTCTGTATCTGCTTTAGCTAAGGTCTTTAAGCCTGTATTAGTGATTCCAATACATAGTCACATTCCATTTTTGCTGTTTTAACTGGAGTGATTGTCATTATTAAGGTCTGTTTTCATTGTGGTGTACTGAGTGTATATCAAGCTAATTCAGGGCTTGTCTTTGCATTGGGGCAGTTCTAGGCCACTCAGCTCAGAGCTAAGGATCTAACTGTTTTTCCCTCCCACCCTACCTGTTGTAGTTGTTCTTAAACCCAGTGTACCTGTTGTTGCCAGCCACTTATAATAGTTTGACAACATAATTCCAACCTCTCCCCATTTATTGCCTGTTGACAACTAAGCCCATAAGCATAATTTTGCAACGTCTCTCTCATTAAACTACTCACCAGGCTAAAATACCATTGATAAAATTGTTTAATATTGAGTGTACTGATTCTGCTTGCACTGATTTTACTATCAAATTAGTGAATTTATTACTATAATCAGTTTACTGGTTCTTGTTGGTGGCAGAAGAAGGCTTCCAGGCTAGTTGTTTTGTACAGAAATTTAAATAATCAGTAGTAATTCCACCCAGACATTATTCCAAAACCAAACTCCAAGAGTTATAGTTACCCCTGCCCGCAGAGTCATTCCTGTCAGTACCATGGACCAGCACTTCTCCACAACTTCTGTAGCTAGCCTGATTGAGATGGGTATCTTGAGAAAGTGTAAAAATTGTCTCATGTTGTCTAACAATCATCTGTTACTCACACAGCTCATAGTGTGTGAGAGATGTATACACATATATATATATATATATATATATATATATATATATATATATATATTTATATAACTGCGGTGGTGGTGCTGCGGTAGCGTTGTCGCCTCACAGTTAGACTTTGCCAGTTTGATTCTCAGTTAGAGCGTCTTCTGTGTGGCGACATGCATGAATGGGCGTTCCTTCATTGAAGGTTGTGCATTAGACCCGGCAAGCCAGCACGTAAAAATCTACTGCCAATCATTAGCGGACCGGAGTTCCGCTGTGGCGACCCCTAACCGGGAAAAGCCGAAAGACACAACAACACACACATATATATATATATATATATATATATATATGTTTAAGGGTCTATATTAAATCATTGAATGCTTAGAAAAGCGAACAATGATTTATCGACACCACGCAAGCAAAAGCTTACAAACTCGAACGCTTAGCGCTGTTCCAAAAAAAACAAACAAACAAAAAAAAAACACTTAAAACATAACATAAAGTGGGGAGCGTTGCCCCCCCCACCCTACTTAAATATACCAACTCCGAGATCGCACCAAAGTGACGAAAATGGCAAAGTAACGGACGCAGCCAAGTGATTTCTTTCCCAGGGAAAGAATTTGCTTATATGCCGCTTTGTCATTTTGCATTTTTGTCTTTTCAAGTTCGACCAAGACTCATATTATGCGTGGAGGCAAAAATCTTACACACGGTAAACTCAGACACCAAAATCATCAGCAGTACACTTCTCCAAGGTTATCACAGTACACATAATCCATCATATGCTGAGGTTCTAAAGATTAACCTGCCTAGTTCTTAAAAACCTCCGAAACACAGTATAGATACAAATCACACTCAGCGTATTAAGCCTGCCTCCTCACATAGCACAAGGAGTCCCAAAGCCACAGATTATGAGCCTGTAAGGCAGGCATCAACCCAACCAAACATGCTTGTTATAGATGATTCCATTGCAAGACGTATAGATGTGCCTCTTATCAGGCCGAGCAAGGAAAGAGTGATAGTTAGTTGCTTGCCTGGTGCCAGGATCCATCAGATCATGCATGCACTCAGGTCCTTCAGCACTAAGTACCAGTATGACTCTATCATAGTTCATGCCAAAAACTTGAGATGTGCCTCCCTGGATTATATGAAGACAGATATGATGGAGCTCTCAGACTATGTGTCCAAGGCAAGTATGAGCCAAGTATTGAGCAGTATTCTACCTTCTCCAAGGATGATGCAGCAATATGAGCAAAAAATAATTGACATCAGTAACTGGCTTAGTTTTTGGGTCATTCAAAGGAGGTCCAATATTTGTCATCCTGAGATCTTGTGATTTTTACCCAGTCTATACTATTGTTTTTATGTGGTTCTATTAAACCTACTTTTGGACTGAACAACTGGTCGTTTTAATTTTTGAACTGCTGCTGGTGTTGGTGCCTTTCAGTGGTCGGGTTGTTTTTAGTTTTGTTGTGACCACTATTAGCCAGTTTTTCTTTCCTTGGTTTACTTTTGAGTGGTTTGTGACATCTCCCTTCGGGTTCCAGTTTGAGGAGTATTTCCTGACCGATTACATGGAGCCAAATGGAGCAGCAGACAATATGGTCTCTGGAGCCATAATGGCAAATGCGAACAGTGTGAAAGGAGCTAACAAAGATGACGAGACTCTTGGGCAACTGACTACTCTTTTGGAAAAGCAATGTCAACAAATGCAGATGATTTTGGACAAATTACAATTCCCAGGTCCCTCGGCGTCTCAACAAGGCCAAGGTCCCATTATTTCAACAGGATTGATGAGCAGACCAGTTTCGATTCAAGGGCAAGGAAGGGACTTTTCATCCCAAGACAGTATACCTTGTGGGCAGATGACTGGGGAAGACCAGTTGCACAATACTAGTCTGGTCACATGTTTTAATCAGTGGATTAATAATGAGCCAGTTTTGTTCAACGATACGAGGAGCAACAAACCAGTGGACATTCATAATCGATTTCGGGACTTGGAAATCAAAATGAGCAAGGCACGTAATATACAGACTGATAATGCGTACCTTGCTGAGTGTATTAGATTTCAAAGGGTCCCGAAAGGGCTTAGGATGTTTAAATTTCCTAATGGTTTGTCTGTGGGACAACATGAACTAGAAGGACTGCTTGCAATGTTTGATAGGGATGGGGTGGAATTGTTGCATTTTATTATTAAAATAAACAACAATAAAATTAAATGTTTATTGGATGAGGTGAACATTTTAAACAACAATATTTTAAATGATGCTTGTTTTGTCAGCTTTGAAGCCAGATATGATAAGATTTTTAGTAACATCGAAGACCAAGTGAGGGAGAATGTTAACAGGAAAATAAAGAAACTTAAGAGGGATGAATTAAGATTACAAACGCAAAGAGGCTTACCCACTTGCCAAGAGTTACTATAGGTCTAATAGGAACAGCAACAGGGAAGATAATGAAGATTTCAATTCTGGTTCACTTAGTTATGACCTTAGAAGGGCAGAAGTGAATACACAGGCTGCCTTCCATAATATGGAGGGTACTGAGGTTTTTTAACAGGATTACCCTACATTACGGAGATCTGAAAGGATTTTTAACCAGAATAAGAACAGGCAGACTTTTTTTACAGGGGCAACAGACCCCGTGGGGTTGGCCACAGAGGGAGAGGAATAACTACTGGAACAATCGGAACCAGAACAGATATTAAATCATCCGAACAGGGTTGATACCATCATCTCTAGGTTTGGGGGTAAACTGTTAAGCCTTAACGGCTTTAACATTTTTAATTACACAAATAAGAATATCACAGAAGTCCATTTTTCCCTTTTTGAAAAAGATTTTAAATTTGTTCCGGGCAATAAACCTGATATTTCTTGTATACTAATAGATTTGAAGTTATATATAAGAAACTTGAATTTTCAAATATTTTTTTAAGGAAAACAGAGAACAAATGGACAACCCCACTAGATTTAGGAGAAAAAGTCTTTTCAACCCTCCCTTGCACCCAGTGTTAGCTCAGTATAAGAAAATTTGTATGAGGCATATTTCCTCGGAACATTATGGTCACAGATCCAATTATTACAACCTGTCCAAGGATGAGAAACTTTTACTTACGAGTCTTAGAGAATATGACGATATTCGTATTATGAAACCTGATAAGGGGGGAGGGATAGTACTGGTGGATAAATTGGATTATGTTAATGACCTTACCTCCATATTACATGATAATGAAAAATATGCAACAGTTTCTTTGAATGAGATACGTATAGCACATAGAAGGTTGCATTTATTTTTGGAGGATAGTTTATTTCAGGAAGCCATTAATGAGGAAAGTTTTAATTAAAAAAAAAAAATGAATCTCCACTTATCCCTACAGTATTTGGAATCCTGAAGGTGTACAAGAGTCTGCACCACCCCCCATACAGACTCATAGTAGCTGGGCAGAACAGTTCAAACCACTCACTGGGGATTTTTGTGGACAGGTTGGTTAAGGGAGCTTTAAAAGCAGTTACACGTGTAATTCAAGATTCTTGGGACTTTTTAACTAGGATTAAAACACAACATTTTTCTGAAGTTATTGGTTTCTCGACTATTGATGTGGTCAACTTGTTTAGTTCGATTCCACATAAGGAAGGGCTTGAACTCTTCCATGAGGCATTAGTTGAGTACACCAAATTGAGTAACACAATGATTAATTTCGTAACGGAAGTAATGGAAATTATATTGTATAACAATTATATTACTTTTGAGAACGAACATTTTAAACAAGCTAAGGGTGTGGCAATGGGGGCTAGTTGTGCCCCCATTTATGCCAGCTTAGTAATGGCAAGATGGGAAGTCCACCATGTTTTTGGTATCAGGTTTAGTCAAAAATGGTGTTTTTATGGATGCTACCTTGGCGATATTTTTATTTCATGGAAATGTAATAAGTCTATGGTAGATGAATTTGTTGAACACATCAATGGAGTGTGTCCCTATTTTAAGTTTACTCACATTTACAATACAGATAGTATTGATTATCTTGATGTTAATATAACCAGAGACATGGATTTGGGAATGTTTACATCAAAAGTGTACCGTAAACCAACTTATTTAAATTGTTTTTTGAGGTACAACAGTCAACATCCCCATTGTGTGAAGAGAAACTTAGTTAGGGGGCAAATGATTAGAGGGGCCAGAATGTATTCTACACTAGACAACTTTAAGAGAGAACTAGGTACCCTGATACAGATGTTCACAGCGAGAGGCTACCCTGGCACTTTGGTGCATGAGATAAGTGTTGAAGTATTTGAAGGATGGGGGTCTGGATTTAAACCACTGCTTGGGCAGGATGACCCCAACCTAGGATGGACTCATGAGACACCTATGACCAGTAAGACTCCCCATGACAGATTGAATTTTTCACACACTACATCTCTAGAATTTGGATCATTCAGTATGAAGGTCAGAGATATTTTGAATAAATATTGGGTGATACTGGAATGTAATAATGACATTATTAACACCCTAGGTAACGGTCCTAATTTTTCTCGCAAAGTGGGTAACAACTTAAAATTTTTATTTGAACACCCTCTTAATAAGAAGGACGTTAGAGGAACTAGACCATGTGGGAGATGCAACTTTTGCACTTACATTTTGAACACAACAGAAATTTTCGTAGGAGATCCCCTATATAGAGTTAGGTTGGCAGGGGGTAATTGTAACACCAGTGGATTAGTGTACCTAAGTGTTTGTACAAGTTGTAAAGGATTTTATGTAGGAAAGACAGAGAGACCCCTAAGGAAGACGGTATATGAGCATTTATATGCAATTACTACCCAGAACACTAATAATGCACTCTTTAAACATGCCCTCACTTGCTCTGATTTTTCGGGCTTCAAATATGGCATCTTAGAAGTGATTACAAAAAATTTGGGGGGGGGGGGTAATTGGGCTAATCAAACAGAAGTAAGGGATTTGAAATGGCAGCTCTGTTTAAAAGCATGCCAGCCCTCTGGTTTGAATGAACACCTATCTTTAAAGCCCATTTTGATAAGACAGGGCTTCTAATTTGTAACTTTTGTTTTATAATTCATTTTCAGTAACATTCAATTTTCATAACAATTCTTGGTTTAGGTTTTAATGTTTTGTATAATTTATTGTGGCTTGTTTTAATAAGCTTGATATGTGTTTATTTCATTGTGTGTACTGTAATTAGTGCTACTATTTAAGGAGCACGCGTAATAGCACTTTTGGTTTGATAAAAGTCTGGATTGAGACAGACGAAAGCGCTTATCGACTATATAGCACTATTTCTTGTGATATTTACCCAGTCTACACTATTGTTTTTATATGGTTCTATTTTTGGGCTGAACAACTGGTCGTTTTAATTTTTGGACTGCTGCTGGTCTTGGTGTCTTTCAGTGGTCGGGTTGTTTTTAGTTTCGTTGTGACCACTATTACCCACTTTTTCTTTCCTATGTATATATATATATATATATATATATATATATATATATATATATATATATATATGTGTGTTTAAGGGTCTATATTAAATCATTGAATGCTTAGAAAAGCGAATGATGATTTATCGGTACCACGTAAGCGAAAGCTTACAAACTCGAATGCTTAGCACTGTTCCAAAAAAAAAAAAAACATAAAAAAACACTTAACACATAACATAAAGTGGGGGACTTTGCCCCCCACACCCCTGACATGGGGATTGTGCCCCCCACACACCCTTACTTAAATATACCAACTCCGGGATCGCACCCCAGTGACGAAAACGGCAAAGTAACGGACGCTGCCAAGCGATTTCTTTCCCAGGGAAAGAATTCGCTTATATGCCGCTTTGTCATTTTGCCTTTTCATCTTTTCAAGTTCGACCATCTTCGGTCATCTAATAGGAACCCTATATATATATATATATATATATATATATATATATATATATATATATATATATATATATATATCTCACACACAGTAAACTCAGACACCAAAATCATCAGCAGTTCACCTCTCCAAGGTTATCGCAGTACACATAATCCATCATATGCTGAGGTTCTAAAGATTAACCTTCCTAGTTCTTAAAAACCTCCGAAACACAGCATAGGTACAAAGCGCACTCAGCGTATTAAGCCTGCCTCCTCACATAGCACAAGGAGTCCCAAAGCCACAGATTATGAGCCTGTAAGGCTGGCATCAACCCAACCAGACATGCTTGTTATAGATGACTCCATTGCAAGACGTATAGATGTGCCTCTTACCAGGCTGAGCAAGGAAAGAGTGATGGTTAGTTGCTTGTCTGGTGCCTGGATCCATCAGATCATGCATGCACTCAGGTTCTTCAGCAGTAAGTACCAGTATGACTCTATCATAGTTCATGCCAAAAACTTGAGATGTACCTCCCTGGATTATATGAAGACAGATATGATGGAGCTCTCAGACTATGTATCCAAGGCAAGTATGAGCCAAGTATTGAGCAGTATTCTACATTCTCCAAGGATGATGCAGCAATATGAGCAAAAAATAATTGACATCAATAACTAGCTTAGTTTTTGGGTCATTCAAAGGAGGTCCAATATTTGTCATCCTGAGAGGATATGACTAACAGACCATGCTGTTTCACCAGGGATGACCTGCATCTGTCCCCTGTAGGTGCTTTGATTACTGGCAAAGACACTGGCCACCTCCACAGTGCCTTTTTTAGGCAGCCTGATAAACTTGCTAACACAAATAAACAAGCAATTGAAAATATGAAGATGTTACTGATCAGTGCTAGGAGCCTGAACAAGGAACTCTACTCCCTACAAGCCCTTCTCACTTTGGAAGGCATTGACTTCTGTGTAGTGACTGAGACATGGTTTAAAATAGCTGAGACCACTCTGGCTTGCAGGGCTATAATGCCTTCCAAATATTTAGACCATCTATTATGCAGGAGGGGAAAACATGTGGAGATGTATCAGTCTACATTCAAAAGAGACTCGCATCAAAGCTGGTAAAGCAGCATGATGCACTAGAGCTTTTTCAAGTCTAAATAACCATCAGGAAGGTTCCGTACCATATATTAGTTAGCTATAGAACTGCATCTATGACAAAAGAAAGCCACAGTGCCTGTCTACAGGAACTAGAATCACTCAGTATCAAACCCAGTACCATTTTCCTAAGGGATCTAAACTATCCAACTGCAGACTGGGAAACCTACACCACCACTAGTGCACAAGCACAAAGATTCCTGGACTTTGTCAATACAAATGCCCAGGAAAAATTAGTCAAAGTACTGACTAGGGGGAGTTACATCTTGAATCTTGTCCTTACTAATATGGGAGAATATTGCACCATGCATTGTATATCTTCATCACTTGCTAGGTCGGACCATAAAGCAGTCTCCTTCGAAATAAAACTGGAAACAGAGATCCTTTCCATCCAAGGTATTTTTTTAAGACAAACTACCTACTCCTAAGTGCTACATTGGCAAGATTCAAATCCCTACCAAACCCAATTAATTAACTCCACTGAATACGCAGAAATATATACAATCACACTATACCAGCATAGAAACAGGTGCACAGATGTAGCCGTATCCCGTACGAACAAGCACAGTGCAAACCCCAGAAACAAACCCACATATAATAAAAGGAATTTTGACCAAAAGTAAGAAAAGTAATTCCTAGAATGTTAGAGCCCTCATCACTGAATTAAACAAACAATGCAGGAGCTTAATAAAATCCACCAAAGTCAAGTTTGAGGCTAAAATAACTAACTAAGCCAAAGAGAATCACAAGATATCTTTTTTAGTTATGTTTGTAATCTCAAAAGCACAACACAGCAATGCACTGAGCTGATTGTGAACAATGTTAGCTCCATTTAGACTGAAGACATTGCTAACCTGCTGGAGAATAGATTTAGCTCTAAATTTACTCCTCTCTTCCCTCCATCTGTCTCTCAAGATATACCTGAAACTGGCCCACCTCCAGCTATCACACAAGACCAAGTTCTAAAAGTGCTATCAAAAGTTAAAAATTCTGCACCAATAGGTCCTGACAATATCTCTGGATGCATCTTAAATAGCACAAAGCACAGTTTAGCCACACCCCCAACAACACTGTTCAATCTCAGCCTCCATACAGGTTTTGTACCAAACAAATGGAGAACAGTTGCAGTCATTCCCCTGCATAAGGGAGGACCTTCCACAGACCCAAGGAATTACAGACCCATAGGTTTGACCAGCCTTATATGAAAAGCTTTGGAAAGATTCATTGTGGAATTAATCAGTCAGGACATAGGGAACCTCCAAACACTAGAGCCATCTCAGTCTAGATTTATCAAGGGCAGGCCATGAATACTCAGCCTGCTGGATTTTTTTTTTTTGAAAAGGTCACCAGAACACTGGATGAAGGCAACATAGTACACAGGGCATACCATGACCTGGCCAAAGCTTTTCATACAATTCCCCACTCAGGCATAATAGAAAAGCTATATAAACTGGGAATAAACCCCTGTGTCACCAACTGGATTGTCAACTGGCTCGCAGATAGGACACAGATAATCAAAATGGGGGAAGTTACCTCTGCAAAGAGACCAAATACCAGTGGAGTCCCCCAGGGTTCTGTGCTGCGACTTCCTCTGTTTGGCATCTACTTTTCAGAAGTAAAAGCCAATACCAAAGGGCTCTGGCTGGCTACGTCTGCAGATGACTACAAACTAGGAGCAGTCATTGAAACCCAAAATGACACAGTCATCCTGCAGGAAGGTTTGTCTCAACTAAATAACTGGTGTCAAAATCATGGTCTGAAACTAAATGCCAAAAAATGCATTATTGTACCGTTTGTGAAGTAATCTACTCTAGGGAACTACCACACTGACAACACATTCCTAAGAGTTGAGACAATTGTTCAGGATTTGGGAACTTATGTGGACAGCGACCTAACTTTTGACCAACGTGTCTGTTGTTGAAAGAAAGTCATTCTGTATTACACAGCTTATAAACAAAGGGATTGTGCCTAGATCTAGGGATTGTCACTGTCCCCCATTACTCAGCCCTCATTAGGCCAGTCACTGAATATAATGTCCCCTTTGGTATGCATCTGTCCAGACATTCAACAACTGGAATGCCCACAGAGATGCCTTACTAAAAGGCTACAAGACCTAAACAACATGTCCTACATGGACCAACTCAAAACCCTGCACTATACTCGATATCCTACAGACTGCTATGACATGACCTATGTCTGGCATACAAGGTATCCTCCAACCCATTACGGATGGATTTACTGCACATCAGCAAGTCAAATGACATTAGAAATACTTGAACTAGGGATATAAACCTCTTCCACAACATCAACAGAATGGTTTAGAGGGACAGGCATATTTCGCAGAGGATACAGTTGCTATGGAAGAGACTTCCCATCCATATAAAATAATGTTCATCCCTGTCCATTTTCAAGCATAACTTAGATCTATGGATGGGAAACAGAAAAATTATCCCAAGACTGCCCCCTGTACTACTAATGGACAGATGCAGCTCCTAAATGCTTTATATCACACATAGGTCCTCTCAAATTATCTACGGTATTATCCCAGCTATTCTGATTAGGGGTGATATATAATTATCAGTCATGGGATGGGTAAGGCCAATCTGTAATCAAATGGGAAAGGTTATTTCAAGCACAAAAAGGAAACTGGCTAGGCTTAAAATGGCCCACAAGGGCAACTAGCCTGGTACGTACGTAAGAACCTGTGACATTATAATGCACTATTTAGCATGTATCTCACTAAACATATTAAAAAACACAAAGGTTCCTAATTAAAGGGATCTCAAACTTAAAAAAAAAAAAAAAAAAAAAAACGTAGTTATCGGGAGATGCTGGAATCCTTGTCTCTTTATGCCATGTCATATAGGCTCTTGAGTGGAGACCTGTGCCTTGCTTAATGCACCCTCAGGTATCTTATTGTCCATTATCTCCTTTCTCTTGAAAAGTCAAATAGTGGGACCAGCACTAGAAGAACAGACCTCAATATTCACCAGGAAATAAATAAATCTAAATGGAGGGACAGATTCATCACACAGTGCCTTCCCTTGCTGTGAAATAGTTCCCCATTACATGTCAAGCAGTGTGATTCACTGTTGTCTTTTAAACACAACTTAGACAATTAGTTGTGTGTGCCCTAAATAATACTCCAGGACTTACAGGCCCTTAGTAGGGCATGCATGGACTCTGACTCTGGTAACATAATGTATTTTTATGATGGTATGATTCTATGAGAAAGTATCAAACAGGTCAAGCAAGAAATCATTCAGCATCTTCATCAGGTCCTTCAGGATTTTTGCATGTTTGCTGTCTTGGCTTAGTTGCATACCTACTGTATTACCATGGGAGGGAAACTGATGTAAAATCTGATGTCTTGTACTTATTTGTTTGTTTGATTATTTTTTGCTCTCTTTTTTTCTTTTCTTAGTTTAGATGGCAATACATTTGTAAGCAGTATTCAAGCTTTGTAAAAATCTGCAGAAGAACTGCCTGTGAAATTGCATTTATAAAATGTAGTAACAGTGACCAATAAACTGTATTTGTTCTTTTGTGTAATATACAGGAAAATATGTATAAACCCTGTACCTTTATTCTGCTGGAAATGGCAGTATTTGTATATGGAATGCAAGACATGTTTCTGAGTTTGATAATAATTATTTGCCTGTGGGGAGGTGTAAAATATATGCTGCTCCTATCCTAGCAAACTTGATACTCAAAGAAAGAAACTTGCCTCCTGCTACAATAAAATAGCTAAATTTGCCACCAGTCTCCCTCATAGGACCAACCATTGTTGTAACTTAAAGCAATTAAACTGGCTTGAACTACACAGCCACCTAACATATTCACAACTAACTACAGCACACAAAGTTATTCATCATCTAGAAAAATGCCCTGCACTACATAACTTATTACTGACCTACTGTCCAGCAACAGAGCTGTAGTAACAAATTCTTATTAGTTAAAAATAAGTCCAATAATGTTGCAGGAGATGCGCTCTACTCTCAATACATTGCTAAATTCTGGAATATTATTTCCAAAAAAATAAAACCCTCCCACCAACTCAATAGTTTTAAACCACTGCTTAAACAGCATCTTAACCAATCTTGGTCCTGCACATGCTCATCACAAGGCTGAGTCTTTGTGTTCACCTTATGATTCTGTCCAAATACTCTCCTTAAACAGAATACACTCGACCTCTCACTGAAATGACAAAACAATTATACATAACTGCTGCATGTACAATCCACTAAGTTGTACATGAGCTTTCTGTTTAGCAACTTCCACCTGTGTAAAATCTTAGAATGTGTAAATGTAGCTAATGTTTGTGTATAAATGTAAATAGAAATAGGTTCATAGGTGTGTACTAGGCTAATGGCCCTTGGGCCTTTACAAGCCTAGCCATAGCATTACCCTGGCATAATGCCACCTGACCTTAGTTCCCAGTGCCTCTGTCGAGTAGAGCCACTGGTGTTATCCCCAGGATGAATTTTCTGTTTCCCATCCACTCATCAGATTTCTCTTGCAGAGGGTCAGCAAGGTGCTCTGCGAGACATGTATGGGAAGTCTGTTCCATACCATGGGCAGTCTCTGGGTTATGAACCTGTCCCTCCAACATGTTCTGTTAATTGTGGTAATGAGGTTGAGGTCTCTGGAGCGTGTGGTGTGGAGGGATTGGGATTTCTTTAGATGTAGCATTTCTAAGAGAGCTGGGTCAGACATGGCTTTGTAAGTCAAGCAGAGATCGCCTCTAAGTAGGCGATATGAGACAGAGAATAGTTGGAGTTTTTTGAGTCTGTCCATATAGGACAAGTGTTTAAAGCCTAGGATCCTCTTTGTGAGGTACTTTTGCGGCCTCTCCATTTGTTGCAGGTGTCTAGTGAGGTACATGCCAAATGGGGCATTGTACTCGATGATTGGCTGAGGGAAGAGTACAGGGAGACAATGACCTCTTTCTTCCTGGATGCAAAACCCTTAGTAATGAGATGTGCCACAGAGAAGGACTTTCTGACCACAGTGGCAATGTGGTGATCAAACGAGAGGTTGCTGTCAACTTGTGTTCCCAGATTTCTTATAATGTCTTCTGTGTTCAGTGGACTACCATCAATGTGGTAATTCATGGGAACCGGGTTTTCCCCAAAGGAGATGATGACACATTTTTTGGCACTGAGCTTAAGGCCATGGTTCTGACACCAGTCATTGGTCACAGTGAGGCCATTCTGTAGGATGTCAACATCACTTGGGGAGTTAATAATAGCTCCCAACTTGCAGTCGTCTGCGAACTTTGTCAGCCAGAGTCCCTTCGTGTTGGCCTGGACTTCAGAGAAGTAGATATCAAACAGGAGTGGATCCAGGACCGAACCCTCTGGGACTCTACTCATGACTAACTGGCAGTCTGACTTGGAGTCAGCTACTTTCACACTGTGGGTTCTATCTGTGAGCCAGTTTGCAACCCACCTAGTGATATAGGGGTTGATGCCAAGCTTAGTGAGTTTTTCTATGATTCCTGAGTGGGGAATGGTATCAATAGCCTTGGCCAGATCAAGGTAGACTGTATGAACCACCTTGCCTTCATCCACAGCTTTGGTGACTGACTCAAAGAAGTCAACCATGTTGTGCAGGCATGATCTACCCATCTCAAAACCAAACTGTGTGGGATCCAGAGTTTGGAGCTTCCCTATATCCTTCTTTATTAGGTTCATGATTATGCTTTCCATAGCTTTGCATATCAGACTCATCAGGCTAATGGGGCGATACTTCCCAGGGTCTGTAGTCGCTCCTCCTTTGTGGAGAGGGGTAACTGTAGCAGTGTACCATTCAGCAGAGACAAAGCCTGAGGTGAAGCTGTGATTGAACAGAGCACTCAGGTGAGGTGCCAGTTCACTCTGTAGTTCATGTAGAACACAACCAGGGATATTGTCAGGTCCCACAGAAGCTGTGTTGTTGGCCTTGGACAGTGCTGTTTTAACCTGTGCAGCAGTAATACTGGGTGCCTGGCAATCTACTGGTATTGTGATTGGTCCTTGGGGGGGGGGGGGGTAAAGCTTGCACTGAATCTGTCGGCCAGTATACTGGCAATATCTGTTGGCTCTGCATAGGAGGTACCATTGTGCAGTAGCTCAGAGCAAATCTGGGTATTGCTGTGGAGATTCTTTACATAACTATAGAAGGCCTTGTGGTTGTCTTTACTATCTGCTGCAATTAAGTTTTCATAGCTACCTTTAGAGGATTTGATGAAGGAACTCAACTTCTTGTTGAGGCAGATAAGGGAGTTTTTCCAGTCTTGGGACTACACCTTATTCTGCATCAGCTTCCTCCTTCTGTTGTAGAGTTTGTTTATGGCAGGGGACCACCACATTGGTTTTCTTTTTTTGGAGGAGAGTATCTTGGTTCTGTTGGGTATAGCGAGATCCATGCATTTGTGTACGTGTTCATACAGTGCATTAGTGTATAATTCTGCAGTCACGCAATTATTCTCCATTTGCATGGGTGCTGTGAAGTTAGCCACCTCTGTTTTTAGGATCCCAAAGTTAGCTTTGGAGAAGTTTTTCATGGTGGCTACCTTTGCTTGGGGGGGGGGGGGGGGGGAATGAGGATTTCCAAGGTGATTAGTTTGTGGTCGGATCTAACCAGGGAGGAGCTGACTATTGTTGTAGAGCAACGGTCGCCCATGTTAGTAATGACCAGGTCAAGGATGTTGCTACCTCTAGTGGGGGTAAGAACGGGCTGGTCCAGGGCATTGGAATTAATGAACTCCAGGAAATGCTGGGCAAGTGTATTGGTACATGAGTAGTTTACCCAGTTAATGGAGGGGTAGTTGAAGTCGCCTAGTAAGCGAGTGTTAGGTTGGACCCTAATAATCTCCAGCGTGCTTAGGAACGTGGAGTGCGAGTCTTGGGACATGATTGGGGACCTATAGCAGGCTACGACCTGAATCGCTGTCTTACCCAATGTTAGCTGCATCTGAAGTATCTCTGATGCGTTATGTTGGGCTACCAGTCTGGAGGTGTGAGCATCCTTTATGAATATGGAGACACCACCACCTTTGGAGCTTTGGTCTAAGTTCTTGGGGCCGAAAGGTGTGGAATGAGTTACATATAGCCTGGTAGTGCAGGGGTGCTTTCTGCTGCCTTGAACCAGGTCTCTGTTACAGCACACATGTCGATGTTCTCCCTTTTAAGGAGTGCCTCGAGTGAGTGTATTTTGAGATTTAGACTTCTAGCATTGAGCAACATGACCCTCAGATTGCATTTGTTTGAAGCTGTTACGGTGGTAATTTGGTCTTTGGAACACTGCCTAAAAAGGGCACTATAGGGGTGGAAAGAGCCTTGGCCAGTATCCGGAAGCCCAGGGGTGACAGATGCAGGCCATCTCTGCTAAAGCATCAAGGTCTGTCAATCTTGTAATCACAGGCAGACAGATACTTGATTTCCTTAGAATGACACCGGAAACTTAGCCAATTGTTGAAATCAATCATTTTCTGCTTGTACTGTGGCATCATTCTGGGTGATGGCAGGATGCTGCTCAGGGCTAGGGTCATACCCACCTAGGCTACATAATCTGAGAGCTCCTCCATGTCTCTTTTCATGTAGTCCAGGGAAGTACATCTCAGGTCATTCACACCCACATGTACAATGACAGTGTCATATTTGTACCTGTTGTTCAGTGACCTGAGTGCGTGCATTATGTGTCGGATCCTGGCACCTGACAGGCAGCTGACTGTTACTTTCTCCTTATTCAACCTAGTGAGTGGGACATCAATGTGCCTCAATATTGAATCATCTATGACTAGTGTGTTGGGCATGGTCTTTTGCCTTAGGGGCTTTGGTTGAGTAGCACACTATTTAGGAGAGTTATGTGTCTCGTGATTAGTGTTGTGTTGTGGTGGTCGAGTGAGTTTCTGCCTTGGAGGGCTCTGCTGCTTGGTTAGATTTTTATTGAGAGCCTCCGCGAAGGTGGGTGTGTGGTTTGTGTTTTTATGTGAAGGCAGTGCTGGTGTGTGTTCCGGAGGGCTATGTGTTCTATGTGGTGTGGTGCAAGTGTTGACCTTCTCCTCTTGACCAGCTATACCGGTTTTGGCTGGAAAGTGCGTGATTTCCAATTTGGATATATAAGTGCATCTCTCGCAGGTCTGAGTGTTGGAAGGTAAGAGGAGAGGGTTGTCGGTGTACAACAGGCAGTTGCTACATTGCCTCAGGATGCCCAAGTTCACCAAGTTAATAGGAGAAAGCACGGGGAACTGACCTTTAGACATGCCTAGTGGGGTGGGCATTGATAATAAGTACTAGATCTGTTTCCTTGTAGAATGTTTAATGCTCGTAGCAGTTGTGTGCTACAATAAGTGCTACAAGAAGTCTGGTAAAGTGCTAGACTAATAAGCTAGTATAAGGGCAGAAGAAGAGAGAACTAGTAGATCTAAGGGAAAAATTGAAGAGCAGGCCTTGGCACCGCTCAGAAGCTTGCAAACATTCCTGGATACATCAAGCCTGTATCTGGACTAGACTAGTTACAGGAAAGGTGGGAAACAAGAGCAAACGTGGGCTTTTAAACTGGAGAGTTGAGAGAGATGGAAAAACTACACAAACGGTCAATAAACTACAATTTCTGGGCCAGGAACAACTCCTCTTGTGATAGATAGGCTACCTAGTGCTTACCACTCCCACTGATAAGCTAGAAGGCTTCCCTCCAACAGAGAAAGACTTGGGGGGCACAGAAGCTTACAGTCTTGAACACAGCAAATGTGTATCTGGACTAGACTAGTTACAGGAAAGGGGGGAAACAAGTGCAAACACAGGCTTTTAAGCCAGAAAGTTGAAAGATATAGAGGAAACTGCCCAAAAGGCCAATAAACCACAAATCTGGACCAGAAACCACTCCTCTTGTGGTAGATAGACCACCTAGTACTTAGCACTCCCACTGATAAGCTAGAAGACTTCCCTCCAACACAGAAAGGCTTGGGGGGGAGTCAGGAGCTTACAAACAGTCTTGGATACAGCAGATCTGTATCTGGACTAGAGTAGTTACAGGAAAGGGGGATACAAGTGCAAATGCGGACTTTTAAATCAGAAAGTTGAGAGAGATGGAAAAACTGCCCAAACAGCCAATAACTACAATTTCTGGGCCCAGAAGCCACTCCATATGTGGTAGATAGGTTACCTAGTGCTTACCACTCCCACTAATAAGCTAGAAGGCTTCCCTCCAACACAGAAAGACTTGGGGGGAGAGCTCAGGGGCTTACAAACAGTCCTGGATACATCAAATCTGTATCTGGACTATAGTTACAGAAAAGGGGGGAAGCAAGTGCAAATACTGACTTTTAAATCAGAAAGTTCAGAGAGATGGAAAAACTGCCCAAACAGCCAATAACTACAATTTCTGGGTCAGAAACCACTCCTTGTGTGATAGATAGGTTATCTAGTGCTTACTACTCCCACTGATAAGCTAGAATGCTTCCCTCCAGCACAGAAAGACTTGGGGGCTCAAGAGCTTACAGACAGTCCTGGATACAGCAAATCTGTATCTGGACTAGACTCGTTACAGGAAAGGGGGGAAACAAGCTTAGAATTTTTTTTTTTTTTTTTTTTTTAGTAAAGTGGAAAAGGAGAAAGCTGGAACAGAAGTTAATTCAAGGTAAAGAATCTAAGTGGGTTGGCCTTCACAAATGTTCTCTCTCTGTTAGGTAGAATGAACCAATGACACTAGACTGGGCGGAGTGTCCCAGATCAAATATACAGTATGGGCGGGCAACTGCAAAGCCACCAAGTATAAGAACAAGACAACAATAGGGAGAAGGGGTGGGAAACTATTACAGCTACTAGCTGTAGCCACTAAATGAAAGTTTTAAAAAGATAAAGGAGCAAGGAGACTCTAGAGAATGCTTTTAACTGCAAACAAATCAGTTATATGATACCTGACTAGAACACAGAAACCTCAAAAAATAAAATATGAACAGAAAAGCAAGGATAGAGCACTCACAAACAGAACTCAAGTTCAATTACAGATTCTCTGAACATGTCTAATCAATATCAACCTTTGCTACTCCTAACTCTCCTAACTACTCTCATCTCCACCTATCTCTCAACCTCCTATGAACAGCCCCTTCCTTTCACTCTAACAATCCCACACAAACAAACCCTAACATCTCCTCTAGCTCTAACAATAGGCTATCTCAATACCATCCACAAAACTTCCTACCTTCAAGCTAAATATCACCGACTTTCTCACATTAAATACCCTATTCATAGCCTCAAAAAACATTTTAACTACTACTGCAAAACTCCTCAATTTTACAACCCTATATTAATCTGCTCATTAATAGATGGCGACATCCACCCCAACCCTGGCCCTAACTCACCCCCACCATCCTCTAACTGCCACCAATTCAAAATAAAGCCAACACCATCCACCAAACCCCCCAAATCACTTTCAATTGCCCAATTAAATATACGTAGCATTTGCAATAAAATACCACAAATTCATGCCCTTCTAGATATCCAACAGTTTGATATCCTCTGTCTAATTGAAACTTGGCTCAAACCCACAATAAAAGATAATGAAATCATCCCCCCAGGGTATAACATCCTCAGACAAGACCGCTTAAACAAAAAAGGTGGTGGGGTTGCAATTCTCTATAAAACCGGACTGCAAATAAGTAAAACAAACCATACCCTTCCATCTGACAATAATGTTGAAATAATTATTTCCAAACTTCAGCTCAACCCTCACAAAACAGTTAACATTATCTGTACCTATCTTCCCCCAGGAAAAAATCCCACTATTTTAGAAGACCTATTAAACTGGCTTTCACTAAATCTTCTTCAAGAAACAATACTTTTAGGAGACTTTAATATTGACTGGAATTTATGTAAACATACTTATCCATCCACCCTTATTAACCTGTATGGTTTCTCTCAAATCATTAACTCCCCAACAAGAATAAACAAACTGAATAATAAAGAAAGTATACTTGACTGGATACTAATAAATAGTCCACAGCAAAAGTATACAACAGGAACTCTCCCAGATGACCTCAGCGACCACTCCCTAACATATATCATAAGGCATAAAACAAGTTTAACTATCCCTACCCAAGTTAAATCATCCCGTAGCAAAAAATTTTTTGACCCCATTCTGTTTCAAAATGAACTTATGCAAGTCAATTGGTCACCTCTTAAATCTCTCCCAATAGACAAAGCTGTTAGCTACTTCAATCATACTTTTCTGACAATCCTTGAACATCATGCTCCAATGCGTTCTATATGCATAAAATCGAAAACAGCCCAATGGCTCTCGAATAATACTAGGAAGCTAATCCTTAGTAGGAACAAAGCCTGGGCTAAATGGCGTACCACAAAAAACACAACTGATCACCTCACTTTCAAACAACAAAGAAATTTAACAAAAAAAGCTATCCTACAAGATAAAAAGAACTTTTATACTCAGCTACAACAATCATCCCTGCACCAACCACATAAATTTTGGACCGCTATTAACATGCTGTTATCCCCTGGCAAAGTTGCCACACCAAATCCAATTGAGTCTAACCCCGACTGCCCATTACAAACAGCTAATGCCTTTAATATTTTCTTTACCTCTGCCATTCTAAAGCTAGCTAACCAACAAAGCCCTGATACTTCCAAACTATTAACTCAAAGCTCCACTCCCCCTCCATTTCACCTCAAACCCATACCCACCTCTTATATATCATCCTTACTTCAAAAATGAAACCCCACGACCCTCTCTGCTGACAAATTACCAGCAGAATTCCTCCAAATTGGTGCAAAAGCTATAGCTTACCCCATCTCTATACTGATTAACAGGACCTTAAAAGAAAGTACAATTCCATCTATATGGAAAATCTCATATATCATCCCACTGTTCAAAGGAGGTGATTCTACTGAATACTCCAACTTCCGCCCCATAGCATTACTATCTCCACTTGCAAAAATAATGGAGAAATGCATCCACAAACAGTTACTAAATCACCTACTAAGCCACAACCTCCTAGCTAAGTGCCAACATGGTTTTCACCCATTCCATAGTACTACTACAGCCTTACTATCCTTTATCGACTCTATTAACAAAAACCGCAACAATAATACTCCTTCCTCAGCCTTCTTCGTTGACCTGTCTAAAGCCTTTGACATGGTCAACCACCAACTTCTTCTCCATCGTCTGAAGTCCCTCTCTCTTGACAATCTAGCCTTAAATTGGTTCACATCGTATCTGGACAACCGAAAACAGGCAGTACTCTGGCATAACCATCTCTCTGATCTCCTCCCCACCTCTATAGGAGTCCCTCAGGGCTCTATCTTAGGTCCTCTGCTATTCTCTATTTTTATAAATGACCTTCACCTAGACACTCCCCTATCAACTTGCATTCAATATGCAGATGATACAACCATCATTTCCTCAGCCCCAACACAGTCTGAACTTTATTCTCTCACACAAAACACATTCACAACCATAGAGCAATGGTTCTCTAATCATTGTCTCCTCCTTAACCCAAAGAAAACCAAACTCCTGATTTTTACTCCCACTCACTTGTCTCCATCCATTAATTTCACACTCACATCCAACAATGGCACCCTTATCTCTCCAGACCAAACCACCAAACTCCTGGGTATTACAATTGACAATCAACTAAAATTTGACACTCACATTAACTCTACAATAAAATCGACTAACAGAAAACTAGGTTCTCTCTATAGAATCAAATCTTTCCTTACTCCAGAAGCCAAAACTACAATAGCTAGAACCCACTTAATCTCTACCCTATTATACTCCCTATTTATACAAATCTTTCTAAACATAATCTTAACAAACTAGCTACATCATATAACAATATTGCCAGATTTGCTACAGCCTCTCCATACAGGACTCATCATTGCTTCAATCTTAAAAAACTAGAGTGGCTAGAATTACTCCACCAAATACAATTTAACCAACTTACAATTGCCCATAAAGCCCTTTACCACCCTGACAACACTCCAATGCTCTCCATCCTCATAAAACCCTATAACAATCTGAAGAACCTACGCTCCTCTAACAAAATACTGATTCATACTTCTCTATCTAATAGCACAGCAGGTGACTCCACATTTTCCAACTCGTTTGGTAAAATATGGAATCAACTACCTCAAGACCTCACTACTCAAACATCACTCCCACTATTTAAAACTAAACTAAAACTCTTCTTATCCAACCACTGGCTTTGCTCTTGCAATAACCCTGACTAAACATTTTTACCTCCTTCTTTTTTTTGATTCTTTACACCCATTCTTTTTCTTCTTATATCTAACACTCTAAATTATCCTCTATATAACTGTTTCTGTTACTCCATATGTAATAAAGGCATAAATAAATATTTTTCAACTTCTTACGAAGTTGTAATAGAGTAATTAAGTTCTTTACTTCTATTTTTTTCTTTGCTAAACCTCTTACTGTACTCAAATGCTTTTACATCCTGCCGTAGGTTTAAAGTACATGTTTTTTTTCTATTTTATTTTGTATGTTATTTTTCTTTATATTTTTTGGTACATTTTTGTTTATTTTTACTTAAGTAGTATTGTAGCGGAGCTTTTCTCCCCGGGCCTCCACTGAAAATGGACATGTATCCAGTTGGACTAGCCCGGTAAACAAATGTAAAATAAAAAATAAAAATAAACATACAACTCTCAATATGAAAAAGCAGTTTACAGTTAAGTAATTCAGTAAATATGCAACTAGAGTACTGAAAGAGTATCTAGCAATGAAAAATACAGTTAAAACAGTATAAAACAGTACATAAATGCAGTGAAACAGTAAAAAAAGTTTTATAACAGTGCAAAATGTAGTAGATTAACTGTATAACACAATTATAAGCATTACAGAAGTGCAATTCAATGAAATAAGTGTAAAAAATAACTTATCCTGCTCTTGGAATCTTAAGGAATTTCTGTTTAGTCTCAGGAATGAATCACAATCCACAGCCTGATAAATACAAGCACATCCTTTTACAGATAAATGTAACTACTCTGTGCTTAACTAGAGCTTAGTATAACGCAATGTCAGCAAATGGAGCTTTTCTCCCCAGGCCTGCACTGAAAATGGATATTACATATCTGGACTTTCCTAGTAAACAAAGATGAATAAATAAATAAATAAATAAAATCAGCAATCAGAAAACTGATCTAAGAGTTGTAAAAGAGCCAAGAGCAAACACTTAACAGCAAGATGTAAAACCCTGTGTTTAATTCCAGAAGGTCTTTGTGCTGGTTTTCTGTGTATGATAAAAAATAATGAGTTAATTTCCTCTAGTTCCTTTTGGGGAAAAAGCATAAGCTAAAACATTTTGAGCTGAAACAAGTGTATTGTCAGTCCTTTTCTGGACATTGAGTGAATCTCAATAAATTTGTTCTTCTGCAGTCTGCCTGTACAGTCTTCTAGTAACCTAGCTCACTCAGTTAGGGCTCATAATTCTTTGAACTCGATTCAGCCTGGTTATTTATCTAGTTTTACTTACATTTTTCCTTTTAAGTTTTATATGAGTGTCATTAGTTGATTTTCACTTCCTCTGTGCAGATGCGTATACCACTGCATATTTAACTACGTAATGTCAATACTGTTAAGGTCAAAAATAACTTCATGCAACACTTATCAGCAAAGTCAAATAATCTCCTTTACTGTAGAGAACACACTTACATGGAAGACATAAAAATGTCTTGCCTCCTTAAACACAAGGAGCTTCATTCTTTTATATTGTAAAACCTTCTAAGCAAAGCATTTTGTATCTATTAAACTATAGCCACTGACCAGTTAAACCTAAGCATCTTTGTATTATTTTCCTTACTAAAAATATGCAGACCCCTTACCCTTAACTGTCCTTCTTAGGCACAAGTTATGATCTTCCACACTGGAACTTTCTATGTTGGCAATATTCACATTGGCAGCAAAAAAAAAAACAAAGACTGGCCTAGCCTGTCAGGAGCCATATGAAATAAGATGGATTCCAAACTGAGAAAATATTTTGCATATACTAAACATTTTTCCCATCTTACCCTCTTCCTTCACAGTCCCCCATATGATGTTGTGAAGCATCACCCAGGTCAGATATTTTTTAATGATAGGACAATAACAGCAAGCTTTCAAATGGGTAGATACTTTGTCGCTTGTAATCAGACATTTATCAAATGCTGTTTCCTTATGTCCTTGACATGCACAATGCTTATACAGACACAAAGCAAAAATGTTTGTGACCAATAAACATATGCTTGTGCTTAGATGGAGTAAAAAAAAACAAACACTTTGAATGTTTTTCAGTTTTAACCCCTCTCCCAAACAGACAGCTGTCCAAAGTTTCTTAATACACTTTCCTCACTACCCTCTCCTTCATTGTGGTTTTCTTCACTTATGATCAGTGGCAATGTTTCTGCTCTATTTCTAATATGCACATTTTGTAATTTGATATTTTTTCTGGATTCAAGAAACTTTATGGCCAACATTTTGCACATAAATAAAGTAATACTTGAAAGGATAGTAATTACAATAAGCATGAAACATTTCAAAGTATTTCCTCCACACCAAGAAAACAAGTTAGTCAACCATGCCATTTTAGAGCTGTCAAACTCTTTTGCATCAGAGAGCTCCGCAACCATTTGTATAATTTCTAGGTGACTGGGAATGGCATGTTCGTTATTAGGGATAAATGAGCAGTATTCTGTTTTGATAACACATCCGTAGCATCCTTAGAAGCAAGGGTGAAATCAACTGCCATTCTGTTCAGCAGCACCACACTGCGAATGGCAGTGAATTTGATTGTGATTTATTGATTCAGAAGTAGCACTGCTTAATATTTCTAATAGTTTAGATAGTTTTCTCAATTCCCAAATTGATTTTACTGCCCCATATAAGTGGGCAAGATCCCTGCTCCTGAAATAACGCCATCATCTAGATCCATGTGTGACAATCCTTTAAATACAGTCTTTTCTATATTATGATTGTAAGACCAAGAAGCGTCCATCTTCCCAACTGGATTTTTAATGTCCTTTGCCTCCCTCTTTAGGCAAGCATTGCAAATTTTCCCACTAGGTAAAGTGGATATTGAACAGCTGGAATAACATTACCAATAGCTTGATTTCTACACATAAATCTTGTAATGCTGCTATACCCAGCCCTAGCTCCATTATATATTTTTTGCGTAAAACAGCAGTTGCCCAATCCAACATAAATTGTCCTATTTTTTAATTAACAGGCATGTCCCTTCACAGTCATTGGTAATTGGAGTGAAACCAGTCTAACGGAGGCAGTGTTATGCCAGGAATTATGTCTAGCTTTTTGATTTTTGGTTAAAAGGATTGTCTGGAATGCTGTTCCAATGTCTGCCTCAATTGCTGGTACTGGAAACAAAGGAATACCCCCATCATGTGCAGCTGGTATATGTGCACACACCCAGCAGTTACATTCATAGTCTTTGCATAAGTACACATTGCAGCAAAGAAAGTATTAAACTTAGGATGCCAGTCTTGTGTTCTCTGCTCAGTTTTAACTAAACATCTATCTCTGGTTTTAGTCAAATGCTTACCTCTAATAAGAAAGTTGTTCAATACTTACAGTTCCAGTGGCCCTGGATGAAAGAAGAAAATGCAATAAAATGATGATGAATATCAAAATAGTATTCCCAATAATAAGTCCTTACAAATATCAAGCAGGCCGGGACTGTAGAGGATTGTAAAAGGTTTGCTAACAAAGATGATTAACTTTCCTTTTGTAGTCCATATAGCATTGATTTCCAAACAAACTCCATCCTGAACTGGTTGAAGTCCCTCAAGCAATGCCTGGTCACTTGACTCATTGCCCAAATTCTGGGCCAATTTCTACTCATTGTAAATTCTAGACGGCATTACTGGATCACAAAACCTCACTTCTGATAACATTATTGATGTTGATGAAGAATCATTAAGCCTTACTTATGACCATGATGACATTGTTGAATCACTAGGCCTCACTTCCAAATGTGTTGGTTTTCCTGTTTTTTTCTTCTAGTATGGGATGTGATGGTCTCATATCAATGAGTGGAATGACACTGTGGGCATCTCATCGATATCCATCACTAGGGAGGGATTTCTCATATGAATCCAAGTGGGTGATCCTTCATGACGAATGGCTGTAGCTGTTGCAAGGAGAACCAATAAGGGTCCTTTCCATCTTGGCTGTAGGGTATGTCTTCTGGAGAAAGACTTGATGAATACTAGGTCTTCACATGAAACATCATGTTAGGAGGTTGGACTAGGCTGCTGTTGAGATTTTATGACAAGTTGGTGAATGCGCTGCAGAACAGAAAAAAAAGATACTTGCAATAAAGAAAAACAGACTCATCAACATTCTGTAACTTCAAATTTTTTGGCAAAATGTTGCTGGCATTCTCATAGGTCTTCCCATGAGAATTTCAGGGGGAAATACTTTCTAGAACTGGTAACTGCACTATATACACTAAATAATACTAAAGGCAATGCCTCTGGCCAATTGAGACCAGTTTCTTCAAACAATTTAGCAATTCTAGTTTTTAAACTCTCTTTCCTTCTTTCAACAATTCTTTAAGCTTGGGGCCTGTACAGGCAATGATATTGTATGCTAACTTTTAAAACTGTATATACTTTGTTGTATTATCTGGCTTGAAAATGAGTTTCCCTCTCTGACTGAATACAACAGGGAACACCAAATCTATGTATTAATTCTTGCAAAAGTTTCTTGGCAACCATAGTTGCATCATTCCTAGCACAGGGTAAGCTTCAACTCATCCAGAAATTGCATCTACAATTACCAAAGTATATTTGAATTTCTGAGACTGAGTAAGTTCATTAAAATCCACTGCATGCAACAGAAAGGTCCCAATGGCTTCTTCAAAGACTGTGTACAGAAATGAACATTCTTGACACATTATACTCTAAATGTGTAGTACAACTATTTACAAAATACTGAATGACTTTAGAAACATAAGCGCCATACCAGTCAATCAGAATTTGTCTAACTAATGCATTTTCCTCAAAAGAGGACAAATGATAAGCCCAAACCAACTAAGGTAGAAAAGAGCGCGGGGCTACTAGCTTTCCATCAAGGTGGTACCACAGTGTGCCTGGAGAGTAGCTGCAGCCATGACAGATCCACCTTACCTTTTCAGAGCCACCAGTTTAATGTTAAAAATACAATTCCCATAAAAATACAGGTGTATTAGTTTCCTGCAATTTCTTCAAAAATTAAGTCTGAACAGCAGAAGACAATGCAGCTTGTCTGGCTGCCATGTCTTATTTATTCATTTGCGGATTCATATTTCTTATGCCTGCAAAAGTATTGCCTTTTGAAATATAAGAATCCTCATTCTTATGTGTGTCACACTTGACCACAGCTATTTCTCTGGGTAACAAAAGTGCATTCAACAGTCGTTAACAAAAACAGAGATTTTAATAAGAGTCCTTGCTGATGTCATGTGCCCTTTTTCTCTCCAAAGTGTGCCAAAATCATGAACTACCCCATAAACATACTGAGAGTCTGTGAAAAATTGGTACTGTTTTGTCTTTGGCTGATCTGCATGCTTCAGAAATGGCTACAAGTTTGGCTACCTGAGCAAACCCATTTAATTGTCTGGTTAACAGTACTTGATTCTCTGTACTCAAGAAAAACGCTGCTGCTAATGTGCCATCATCCCTTGAACACAAGAGCCATCGACAAATAGAAGTAACTCAGAATTTGGTAATGGAACATCTTTTAATTCTGAGCTAGGAGGAAGCACAAGGTTAACTACAAAAACACAGTCATGTGATTCTCCCTTGTCCGCTGTAAGAATTAAAAAAGCAAGATTAAGAAGTGGACATCTAATGGCCTGGAAAGAAGGATTATTAAGCAAAGACATTTCATGTTTACATAATTGTGTAGCTGATAAATATAGTGCTTTGGTCCTTAGTAGCAAAGTTTCTACAGAATGCAGAACTGCTACAAAAGTCTTGTGCCACAGTTTCTATTATGCACGCCATCGTGGTGGCAGTGGAGATGCCACTGTGGTACTGCGGTAGCGTTGTTACCTCACAGTAAGAGGTTCTCCCGTTCGATTCTCGGCTTGGCTTGGGAGTTCCCTCTGTGTGGAGTCTGCATGTCCTCCCCGCGGTTGGGTAGCGTTCGAAAGACATGTGTGCGTAAATGGGTGTGCCTTCGCTGAAGGTTGGGTGTCGAGCTGGCACTTCAGCATTTCGTAAAAATCTACTGCCAATCATCAGCGGACCGGAGTTCAGCTGCGGTGACCCCTTACCGGGAAAAAGCCGAAAGACAAACAATCGTGGTGGCAGTGGGGAAGGGCTGTTGCTATGGGATATTGTACCGAAATAAGCAACATGTCTAAAACCATCATTTCTACACTGTGCCAGTAATCCTAATGCTACTTTATTCCTTTCATAACAGAAGAGAAAAAAATCTCTTTGAATAATCAGGTAACCCAACAGCAGGAGGGTTAGAAAGTAAAGTCTTTAGTTATCTGGACAAAAGCTTATTCATTATGTTCCTGTCAGGGCAAGGGCTCAGAGTTTTCTTTCTTTAGTAATTCTAATAACGGTTTTGCTATTTCCCCATTATTGGGAATCCATTGTCAACGGTAAACTGTCAGTACCAGAAAAACCCACAACTGTTTTAATATTGTAGGGAGTGATGCAGCTTAAATAGCAGTAATGCATGAAGGTAACATTTATCGGGAGCCTTATGAAATAAGATGTGATAAGTATTGAACTTGTAGTTTCCAAAAGTGCAGTTTTGCTTTATTAACCTTAAATCCAGGTTCTGCTAATTTAGTTAAGTAAAAATAGTGTCTTGCTAACAGCTAGGAGTAGAATTAAAAGCTAAAAACAAGTTCTCTGCATACTGTATTAAGGGTGGCCCTCAGGGAAAATGAATTTTGTCTAATTGTTTCTTCATTTCTCTAGAGAAAATAGGCACTTCTACATACTCTTGAGGTAACCTTGTCCATGTATATCGTTGTCCCTTGTATGTAATGGCAAACAAATAGTGACTGTCTGGGTGAATAGGAATAGAAAAGAAAGCAGAGGAAAAGGTGGCAGCTGTTGACAGGATAGGACGTTGGTGGGTGCCAAGCAGTACTCCAACTAGGAGGGTGTCTTTCCACATGTTGTGGGGCTTGGACATTGGGCTGAGAGGTGGGCTGAAAAGATGTAACTGTTTGCTGAAGGAAAGGACACTCATTATGTCATTGTCCACTCTGTTAACAATTAAAGCTAGGGCTAATATGTGACCCATGTTGTGAATCAGTATTAACTTGCTGAAGTTGAACATCTACTAATCTCTTTTGCTGTTCCTGTTCCTCTTTCACTATGCACATATTATGCTTGATTAACAGTTTCATGAATACCTAGACTGGGCCAATTTAGACAGTTTCTTAATTTGTTCTTGTATAGGTTGTAATAAGCCTTCTGTAAATGCTGCTGAAAGCCCACTGGCTGCCACTCCTGTTGGTTCTCGATGCCCTGAAAAAGCCTTAAAAGCATCTATCATGTGTTATAAATACATGATTGGATTAATTCTCCTTCTGTACGATTGTTTTAATTCTTGCCCAGTTAGTTGTTGAAAGGCATGCTGTAGTGATTGCCTTCAGTAACATGTCTCTTGCTGTTAAGAATCATTTTTCTGTGTGTTGGAATGTCATCTCCTATAGCTTATTTTTCCCACATTTTCTAACACTATCTGGAGGGAGTGGACGCTTTTAAAACTGCCTTCATGTCTTCAATACTAGGGTTTTGTAACTGTACATGTCCTTCTAAAAGTTTAGCATATTATGCTGAATGTGTTCTGATGGGAGGGAGAGACTCTACAATAGTTTGAAATTTACTGCATTCCATGGGTGTACTACTTTTATGGTAGATTCAACATCGTCATTCCAGGCTGCTGCAGTGCCTCCCCTCAAAGGATGAATCTGAGTACTAAATGGTATGTTGGTGGTAAGGGTGTCATCATCAGAAGATGAATCAGAAGTTGATGCATCCTCAGAGCTTTACTTGGGAGGTGGTTTCTTCTTGTCTTCTTCTCAATGATTATTGGAAATTGTTTAATTAACTTTTTGATCTTCTTTAAAGTACTTGTCTTAGGATTCCTATTTGAAAACCGAACGCTTGAAATGTCGAATATCAGAATGGGAGAATTTCCCTTTTCTGCACTGAAGTGTGGTCTCGGAGTTGATATATTTAAGTAGGGGGAGTGTGGGGTGCAGGGGGGCTTGCTCCCCTGCTTGCACTGCTAAGGTAAGTTTTTCTTTCTTTTTTTTGTATTGTATATTCTATCTTTCAAACTTCGACCATATGTTGTCAAACATATGGGATTCGAAGTTTTGAAAGTTAGAATATATAATATAGACCCTTGTCTTAGAATGGGTGTTTTTTTACCAAATCACTTTTAACTTTTCTATATGTTTTGTCCCAGATACATGCTTATGTTTTGGATATAAATGTCTACCCTTATTCGCATTTCTCATTAACATTTGATTAGAATTTGAAACAGTGCTGTCACTTCCGCTAGAATCTAGTGTTGTAAACCAAACCTTTAGGATGGGTAGAAGTACTGAAAGTGACTTGAGAAGTATCAGGAGAATAGTAGAGGAGCTATCTGCAAATTGTTCCCCTACCTGCTTTGCTGGAGAGGGAGGGCTATCTGCTTCAAAGGAAGCAGAATGGTCAAAGGAGGAGCAGAAGATGAAGGAATCAGGAAGCCAGTCATCTTCAGAAGAATCGCATCCATTTTTTTTCAAAATTGTTCAAGTTGTTTTAAAGGTTTAAGACACTAGGTACCTCAAGATTTGTCTTCTGCACATTTCTGAAATGTATTTTCTGTTGTATTAGCTGCTTAAAGTTGCGTTTTTAATCTAGCAGACATAATTTAGACTTCTAACTACAGATTTTCTTTTTTTATTTTTAGATTATTCCTACAGTAATTAAAAGCTGACCAAAAAGAGGCAGGAAACTTTATTTCCTTTTTAATCTTCTTTTTAACATTTTCTAAAATAGCTTTATCAAAAGATCATTTTTAGTGAGCTAGACCACTTTACCAAATAATTACAGATGTCTCATCCATAGTTATTAAACATATGTCTGGCTGGAGTCCCACACTCTGGATTTTTTAATACCCCCCACTCTTGCAACTATTGTAATTTTAATACAATGGTAATATTACCCACTCACATTCATTAAAATCCACACTCCTACAATATATAATGATATGCAGCTTTGATTAAAGCACACTGTCATACATGTATGTGATTAGACCAGTTCTCATACAGAAATATACCTTTCGTGATTAAAACCCACCTTCATATGAAATATATGCACTGTAACCCCACTTTCATACAATTTCAACCAGCTCTCATACAAAATCACCAAACTATTGCAAAAATTCAACAGAAAGCTTATCTATAATGAATTTAAACTTTGCTGAAAGTGGGAAAATATAGTTGTGTAGACTTCATGGCACCAAATTGGTATGGTCAAAAATAACTTCATGCAACACATTTCAGCAGAGTAGGATAATCTCCTCTATTGTAAGAAATGCACAGATCTAGAAGACTAAGAAATCAAGGTCTTGTTTCCCTGAACACAAAAACTTAATTCTTTTATATTGTAAAAGATTCTAGGCAAAACATTTTGTATCTATTAAACTATAGCCACTGACCAATTAAAGCTAAACACATTTGTATTATTTTGCTTACTAAGAATTTGCAGACCTCTTATCTGTGCCATTCCTTAATAGAAATAAGTTCCAATCTTCCAAGTTGGAACTTTCTATGCTGGCAATATTCATGTTGGCAATGAAAGAAAGCTAAAGACAGGCCCAAACTATCAGAATATATCTTGAAATGAGATGGATTCCAAAAAGAGATAATATTATGCATACATTGAACGTTTTCCCATCTTACACTTCTCCCTTCACAATATTAACATCTTTATTTTCTAAGTAAAACTTTTTATTTATTAACTTTTAAAAGCTTGTGGTTTGTTATTTATTTCTGCATATATTATCTGAGATGGAGGTAGTATTTCACAATGTCAAGAGGAGAAGGGAAATACTTGCATCACACCACCAGTCTTACATAGACCCATTAAACCAGCACCAGCAAGAAACACACATAAATATATGAAAACATACTCGGAGGCTCTAAATAAAAATCTGCAAAACCAACAGAGACCTCCAAAGCAAACATCCAGGCAACCTCCACCCCCCAACACAAACCATGAAACACATACTTCACAAAACCAGTGTGCCATGCAATCCCAGCCCTTAAGGCAAAATAACATACCTAACATACTAGTAATAGGTGACTCTATAGTCAGACAGACTGACGTCCCACTCACTAGGAAAGGAGAAGGTTACTGTTAGCTGCCTGTCGGGTGCCCTGCCACATAACACAAGCACTCAGGTCACTCCAGAACAAGTACAAATATGACTCTGTCATTGTCCATGTTGGTGTGAATGACCTGAGCCATACCTCCCTGGACTACACGAAGTGAGACATGGAAGAGCTCTCTGATCAAGTAGCCCAGGCCGGTATGACCCTGACCCTGAGTAGCATCCTGCCCTCACCAAGAATGATACCACAGTATAATGAAAAAAATCTCAATTTCAACAATTGGCTAAGTTTCAGGTGTCATTCAAAGGGGATCCAGTGTCTGTCTGCCTGGGATGACATGCTCGACAAGCCACGCTGTTTCGCTAGAGACGGCTTGCACCTGTCACCCTTAGGCTTTTGAATACTGGTCAAGGCTCTTGCCACCCCCATAGTGCCTTTTTTAGACAAGGCTCAAAAGACAAACCCACCGCCGTAAATAGCACAAGTAACAAAAAACTGAGGGTAATGCTACTCAATGCCAGAAGTCTAAACCTCAAAATGCACGCACTCGAGGCACTCCTCAGTATGGAGAAAATTGATATATGTACAGTAACAGAAACCTGGCTTAAGGCTCCAGGGAGCACCCCAGCACTACTAGGCTACAACTCATACCATACATTTTGGCCACAGAACCCAAACCGAAATACAAAAGACAGGGGCGTATCCATATTCATCAAGGATACCCACACCTCCAGGTTAGGGGCACAGCACAATGCTTCAGAGATCATCCACGTGCAACTAACAAGGACAAAACTGCAATTCAAATTGTAGCTTGCTACAGATCACCCACCATGTCCCAGGACCCCCATTCTGCATTTCTGGAAACACCAGGAAACATAAAGGTCCTACCAAACACCCTAATATTGGGTGATTTCAATTACCCAAACATTAACTGGGAGAACTACTCAAGTACTAACTCCCTTGCCCAACTTTTCCTAGAATTTATAAACTCAAATGCCCTGGTTCAACTGATCAACACTCCCACCAGAGGTGACAACATATTGGACCTGGTCATCACCAACATGGGCGACTGGTGTTCCACACCAGAGGTCAACCCCTCGCTGGTTAGCTCTGACCATAAACAAATCACTTTGGATATCCATATTCCGCCCCCACCCCCGGACAAGAAAACCACTGTGAAAAACTTTTCAAAAGCAAACTTCACGTTACTTAAGACCGAGGTGGAGCGTTTCAAAGCCCCCATGCTGAAGGATAACACTGTCCAAGCTGCAAATTCCTTTATTAATGCATTCTACGGGCAGCTACAAGAATGCATGGATCGTGCCATCCCAAGCTAAACCAAGACTCACTCCTCCAAGAAAAGGAAACCAGTCTGGTGGACTCCTGCCATAAACAAGCTATACAATAGGAGGAGGAAACTAGTAAAGAAAAGAGTAAAATCCCAAGAAGGGAAGACATCCCTGATCAGTATCAGCAAGAAACTACAATCCCTCATAAAATAATTCAAGGCTAGCTTTGAAAGAAAACTTGCCAAGGACTCCAAAGATAACCACAAGGCATTCTTTAGCTATGCCAAGAATCTAAGTGGCAATGCTCAGATCTGCTCGAAGTTAGTGCAGAATGGCACAAAATACACTGAACCGACCGATATCGCCAACATCCTGGCAGACAGGTTCAGCGCAAACTTCACCCCCCTCTCACCCCCAAAAGGGCCCATAACCATACCAAAGAATGTAGAGTCCTTGAAATCACAGACACTAAGGTTAAGACAGCCCTCTCCAAAGCCAAAATCACAGCATCAATGGGACCGGATGGGGTCCCAGGCTGCGTCGTACACGAGCTCAAAGATGAACTAACCCCTCACCTAAACACACTGTTCAAACTCAGCCTCTCCACAGGCTACATACCCATAGAGTGGCGAACACAGCAAAGGTTATTCTGCTCCACAAAGGTGGAGCCACAACAGACCCTGGGAATTATTGCCCTATAAGCCTGACTAGCTTGGTCTGCAAGGCTATGGAGCGCACCATCATGGAACTCATTAACAGAAACATTGGGAACCTCCAAACACTGGACCCTACCCAGTTTGGCTTTGTTAGGGCAGATCATGCCTCCTAAACCTGGTGGATTTCTTTGAGACATTTGCCAAGGCTATAGACGAGGGAAAGGTGGTACACACAGCCTACTTAGACCTCACTAACAAGCTATACTCAAGCTATAGACAAGCTCACCAGCCTGAACATAAACCCTTACATCACAAGATGGGTTGCCAACTGACTCATGGACAGAACCCACATGGTGAGAGTTGCGGAAGCTAGGTCCGACTCTAAACTGGTTACAAGTGGTGCTTCCCAGGGCTCAGTCCTAGGACCCCTCCTGTTCGGCATCTACTTCTCAGAGGTACAGGCAAGCACAGGAGGACTATGGCTGACCTGGTTCACAGACGACTGCAAACTAGGGGCTATAATTGACTCTCCGGCTGATACAGATATCCTCCAAAAAAGTCTCACTGAGGCAGATACCTGGTGTCAAAATCATGGCCTCAAGCTAAATGCCAAAATGTGCATAGTCACCCCCTTTGGAAAAAACAAAGTACCCACAAACTACCACATAGGTGGTAGTCCCCTAAATACGGAAGACATAATAAGGGTTCTGGGGACCCAAGTAGATAGTAATCTCACCTTTGATAACCACATTGCCAAAGTGGTTAGAAAATCCTTCTACGTGGCCCACCTAATCAGAAAAGGGTTCGCATCCAGATCAAAAGAGGTCATTGTGCCCCTCTACTCATCACTCATCAGACCCATCATAGAGTACAACGCCCCATTTGGGATGTACCTTACAAGACACCTGCAACAACTGGAAAGACCACAGAAGTACCTCACCAAGAGGATCACTGGCCTTAAACAGATGCTCTGTGCAGCTCGACTGAAGAAACTCCAGTTGTATTCGGTTGCATACCGCCTACTCAGAGGTGATCTCTGCCTGACATACAAGGCCATGTCCAACCCAGAATTGATGGACATGCTCCACCTAAAGAAAACCTTATCCCCTCAAGCCACACACTCTAGGGATCTAAACCTCACCACAACAATAAATAGGATGTGCTGGAGGGATAGATTCCTGTCCCAGAGACTCCCCATGCTTTGGAACAAGATCCCAGTCTACATTAGGCAGAGCTCCTCGCTAACACTCTTCAAAAGAAACCTTGACGAGTTGATGGGAAACAGAATGTTTACCTCGGGGATCACTTCAGTGGCTCTGCTGGACGGAGGCACAGGGAACTAAATTAAGGGGGTGGCAAAAGTCAGCGCATTCTGGCTAGGCTTATAAATGCCTTCGGGCAGATAGCCTAGTACCAACCTATGAACCTATGTAAGTTTTCAGGTTGCTGCATCCAGCAACAAGCCAGGCTGTATAGCGTTTCCATTGCTGTACTTTACAATTGTGTTTGGCTAGGGATCAAGAGTGACACAGTAATTGGTGGGTCTGTAGCCCAGTAACCTAGGGTGGTAGCAGATCTACCTTGCCAGGATGAAAGCTGTGGGAAATTAGAGAATACTATTAGCCTTCCCTAGGAAGTGTGTGTGTGTGTGTGTGTGTGTGTGTGTGTGTGTGTGTGTGTGTGTGTGTGTGTGTGTGTGTGTGTGTGTGCGTGTGTGTGTGTGTGTGTGTGTGTGTGTGTGTGTGTGTGTGTGTGTGTGCATGTGTGCGTGTGGGGGTGTGGGTGTGTGTGTGTTTGTGTGTCTTGCAGCGTGTGTGTGTCTGTGTGTGTGTGTGTCACTAATAATTTGTTTGGAAGGCAGTTATTGTGAGAAAGGGGTACTGGAAATCAACAAACTATTAGAGAGAGTGGTGAGAAAGGGGTCTGCATTCAAGACAAATGGTTCAGCTCTGTGAGTGATCAGTACAGAGTCCCAATATCCAGGGTGAGAGTGTATATTCCCTGTATGCACTTGATGATAGAGTGACTGAGATTTGTGTGTATCTCTCTACTGGAACCTCTTCTGTGCCAGGTTGCGACTTGAGAGACCATTCCTCTGGTAACCAGCAGATCCATTTGTGGGCAGTGGAATGAATCAAAGTACTGTAGCTTCTACCCCTAACATATATGTGTGTCCAGTGGTAGGTTATTGTAAGACTTCTAATATGGGTGCAGTATTATTTTATCCATCAGCCTATGAATGGTGGCTGGGTCTCCATGCAGAAAATTCCCTACCTTTGCCATCAAACTCTAACTTTTAATCTTTTAAACATACTCTAAAAGAATTTCTTTTTAACTCCTCACTCTGCTCTTTCTCCAATCTGGGCTGAACCCTTCCTACAGTAAAATCCTACTTTCCCTGCTACACATACCCTTTCTCCTGTCCATCTGTACTCATAGGTTCATAGGTGTTTACTAGGCTATCGTCCACAAGGGTCTTTCTAAGCCTAGCCATGCATCCCAATTCTCTGACAAATTCTGATACCCTTGATAAGTGTAAGCATGGGCCTGGGAGATGAACCATTTACAGGTTACCTATACCCATTAGAAACATAGGTGCCAAGCCAGGGATGAATTTCCAGTTTCCCATCCAATTGGCCAAGTTGAATTGGGTTAGGGAGGAACTCTGCCTCACATGGATGGGGAGCCTGTTCCATAGACAGGGTAGTCTCTGGGATACATACCTATCTCCAGCAGAAAATCCATGTTACATCTTTAAAGCTTCCCCTAAGGAGGTCTATGCTCCCCCTTATAGATTCATATAATAGTACTGGGATAATTGCCCTTGTGGGCCATTTTAAGCCTTATTACCCTACATGAGAATCAAACCCTGCAACTCATGTCTATAAGGTAAACACCTTACCCATTATGCCAACCTCCCCCACTCTATTGTTCTTATATGCTTTCTTATAACAACTATTTTCCCATATAATCTAACACTTCTTAAAGCTGACCTACTTTATGACATTTTCTGTATCTGTGTAATAATACTTCTGAGCTTTTTACCACATTTCTGATACCTACTTTTACATGTATGCACATCCAAAGTTTTTATGTATAGATGGACACACATCCTGCTTAACATCTCCTATCCATTTCCTTTATTTTAGACTCACTGTTCATACAGAACATGTTTTGCTATTATATATATTTGTAAACAAAAATGTTTTATTGTTGTATTATGTTTAATGTAATATGTCTATGTGAGTTTATAAAAAAATATGTTTTGCATTAATTTTGTAATGCATAATATTTGTAGAATGCTTTTTGTGATGTAACCTGGAGCTTTTTTCTCCAGGCCTCTGCTGAAAATGGGTACCCTGTGGGCCCAAGTCAGTCTTTCCCAATAAATAAATAAATAATAAATACTTCCTCAAACTTAAGTCTATCACCTTAGCTATTGATAATTTACCAAACAACTATGTCAAAATTGCTGCTAAAACTATAACGTATCCTGTCTCTATTCTTATAACTAGATCTTTTCAACAATCTTATGCCCCCTTCCTCTGGAAGAAATCTTATATCTTGTCTCTTCACAAAGGAGGTAACATCACTGAACTCTCCAACTACGGATCCATAGACATACTTCTATCTAGTCTAAAAACCTGGAGAAATGCATCTACATTTAACTACTTAAAATACTCATCATGGTTTCAGACTGAACCACAGCACTAGCACTGCATTATTCAATTTCATAAACATCATCAATCAAAAACGCAACACAAGCAATATTGTATCCATACTATTCTTAGACTTATCAAAAGCATTTGATGTACTGCTTCAGCTAGCATCCTTAAACCATTCATATCCCACCCTTCCTGGTTCCAAAGCTACCTGTCACCGACTGATCACAAGAAGATTAAATGGCAATTGAGCTACTCCACCTTCCTCCCAGTATCTGTTGGTATGCCCCAAGGATGAGTACTTGGGCCCCTCTTTTTCAACAAATTTATTAACAATTTGCACACAGTTGCTAAACATGCCAAACTAATCCAATATGCTGATAATTCTACAATAATATGCTCAGCCCAGATTCCTACTCTGCGTCAGTAACTCAATCAGGACTTCTTCACCTCCATCCAAACTTGACTGGCCAAATATGACCTCATCCTGAATCTTAAGAAGACAAAACTAATCGTTTTCATTCCTAAATCAACTTCAAAATCACCTCCTCCAACAATGCAATAAATGAAGTAGTCTCCAACACTAAACTACTAGGTGTTACTATTGATAATAACTTGAAATTTGACTTACATATTCAACAAGCTAAAAAAAAACGCACTAAAAGTTGGAAATCTTATGCAGAGTTAAACACTATCTCAGTAAAAAAAGCAGGGCAGCTCTAGCCTCCTTCTATCTTCTTCTTCCCACACACCTATATACCTCACCATTTATCACCAACCTCCAGGCCACAAAGAAGAGCAAACTTGATCAGCACTACAATAAAATAGCCAAATTTGCATCCAATAAAGCTTTCTCCTCTCATCACTACACGTAAGCACCTCAGCTAGCTAGAGGTACCCAACTAACTCACTCTCTTTCAGCTACAAGTAGCACACAGTGTAGTGCATCACCCTGAAGGGTGCCCTGCCCTAGGCTCTTTGCTACAGAGGTACACCCCAACCAGCAACTCCACTCTAGGTTGTTGACTCTTAAAAGCCAGATAGACTATAATTACTTCAATAATGATTACAAATTCAAAGCAAATTAAATTACCAGAAACAGGTCAAATATAACTTATGGGTAGGTCAGTAGATCCCAGTGAATCCTTAGCTTTGCTAAATCTTAAGAGGTGTAATCGGAGCCACTGTTGGAAAAAGTGCTCTAAAAAGAAATTGCCAGATAAAGTTTCTTTAGTTTCAATCCTTTATTTGTATTCAGTCCTTTATTTAGGACAGAAACTGAAGAACTTTTCTGGTTCTTTCTTTTTACAGTGATTTTTCCAGCAGTGGCTGTGATTACGCCTTTGAAGATTCATTACAGCTAAGGATTCCCTAGGATTTATGGACCTTAAGTCATTATAGCTGAGTGATGCTTCCCGGTATTTCTGCAGCTACAGCCTACTAAGATGTCTAGGCAACAGAATATATTGCTTGTTCGTATTTATATTGATAATTCCAAAATGAAGTTACATACAAGGTATTAAAAGTTTTCACCCTATAGCTTACAGTGGTGCAGTGGATAGCATTGCTGCCTCATAGCAAGAGGTTTCTTGGTTTGATTCTCTGCTGGGGTGCCATCTGTGTGGAGTCTGCATGTCCCTCTGCATTTGTGTGGGTTTCCTCTGGGTACTTTGGTTTCCTCCCACCTTCCAAAGACATGCAGTGTGTATATTGGACACTCCAAACTGGCCACGGGTGTGAATGGGTGTGTGAGTGTGTGGTGGAAGAACTACTGCAGCAGGGTTAGTCACCTTCTGGTGTAAACCTTGACTTAGATGGTCGTCACTGTTGAAATGACACGACCCCATGTATAAAAATGGGAAAAGGGGTTGTGGATGGATCCTTAAGTTTACACAATGACAAGCATAACTGTATTAATATTTGACCACTGTCTAGTGCAGGTAAAGTAGTATTAATTGTGGTTTATATAATATTAATTTATATTGTAATAAATTTCATGTTTTTTCTAACCATCTCGACAACCAAGTAGAACAGGCAGGACTGCTTACCCTCACATATAAGCTGTCAGCTGGATAAACAAAGTCCTACCAATAGTATGTGTTTAACTTGAGTGGTTGCTGAGGTATTGTACGTTGTTTATTAAAATACTACAAACTTAATAGTTAATCTGTTTACTGTGACTTATAAAATGCAGTTTAAGACCTAGAAGAGTATTACCACTATAAAAAATAGTTTGTGCTGAAGAGTTTGCCATTTACACTTCTTTAGTAACTCCTATGGTTCCAGAGATATGTACGTTTGTTTGAAATGTGAGGATGTAATTTGATTCTATCAAAAAGCTAAAGTTCCCCTCAGAGCTCCATTGGACGGAATGAGTTAAGTTATATTTTAGCTGTTTATGCAAGCAATAATTCCCGACAGGGTGTATGTTAATGTGTAATTAATACTCATCCAGGGGTGTTATGAGGCCCAATGCTGTAAGCGGAGGGCCTCTACACCCCTGAAAGGGCATTAATTACACATTAGCACACACCCTGGAGGGCATTATTGCACTTAAAGAATAGGCTATCTGTAAATTGTTGTGTTTTACTTACTTATATATGTATTTTTTATCACTATATATTTTTTTAGTATATTTCTGATGTAAAACAGTTCCTCCACCTAATGTTTCAAACTTGCTGTAGTATATGTTTATGGTGTTGGTGGAAGCATTTTACAGCCAAAATATAACATTTTAAAAATAACCCGGTTATTTACCTTATTTTTTGGTCCGTACTCCTAAATTGGTTGGTTAACAGTCACTGGAGATTGAAGTTACTATATAATGACATACATTTGAGCTTCAGATTTTCTTTAGTTTAGCAGCTTTGTAATTTTATAAGAGCAATAATTAAGTTTCTATTTTACAGCCTTTGTTTCCCCTTTATTTTAGGCTTTATCCAGATTTCTTTCACTGTAAGATGCAAAGGTTTGTAAACCTCTTTACTGCTACTGCTGCCAGTAGTCATCTCATGCAGTCACACACACACACACACACACACACACACACACACACACACACACACACACACACACACACACACACACACACACACACACACACACACACACACACACACACACACACACACACACACACACACACACACACACACACACACACACACACACACACACACACACACACACACACACACACACACACACACACACACACACATCTCTGCTTCAGAAAAAAATGCATGCTAATGAAAACCCTGTTATTCTAGCAACTTTCTACGTTTATAACAGCAATATTTAAAATCTGTCCCTATTTTCAGACTTTTGTTTCCCCATTATTTGTGCTGAGAGGTATACCTCTCAACTGTCCTGATTTCTGCAGACTCTCCAGATTTTTGGCTCATATTTTTGATCTGTTTTTCATAAAAGTTTGTTTTTTGGCAATTTACTGGGATGATCTGAAGATCGAAGTCACTAAACATAGCATGCATTTGAGTTTCAAACTTCAAATCCTTCAGAAAATGTATGCTAAAGCAATCCCTGTTGCTCTAGCAACTTTCTAAGTTTATAAGAGCAATATATATGCCCCTATATTTAGGCCTTTATCTCCCCATTTTGTTGGGCTTTGTCCAGAGTTCTTGCATCTAAGTGGTTTAGAGGTATGTCGAGAGGTATGGTCGATCGCTCTCACTCTTCACTTTCTCTCTCTCTCTCCCCTCTCTATTTCAGTCTCACTCTTTCATACACACACACACACACACACACACACACACACACACACACACACACACACACACACACATATACACACATTCCCTTCTGCTTTCATACACGCATTCACTCACACAAGCAGACAGTAACATAAATGCACATACACGATAATCTCTCACTCTTACTTTCATACACATACACACTCTCTCTCTCTCTCACACACACACACACACACACACACACACATACACTTTTTATTTTACACTTGTTAAACAGCAGAAGCGCTGCTTAACCAATGTAAAAATATCAGCTTAACCGATCTATCACACTCTTACAGGCATACACTTTCACACACTAACACATGCGCAGATTTTTTTGTTATTTTACTTTTATTTTACACTCACTAGACTTCAAAAGTGCTGCTTAGTGAGCGTAAAATAATAGCTCAACCGATCTCTCTCTTACACTCATACACTTTCACACACAAATACATAAACACACTTTTTTTTTACTTTTATTTTATTTTACATTCGCTAAACAGCAAAAACACTGCTTAGTGAACATAAAATAATGGCAGCCATTCCATTTTTATCACATAGGCTTGATAAGCTGCCGTGAAGCGGCAAACTCGTTTTTCACAGGGCATTACTTGTACATTAATACCTTGCTGGAGAACATTTGTACAGTACAGTAAACCCATTCTCTAAGCAAGCAATAATGCCTGACAAGGTGTGTGTTAATGTGTAATTAACATCCGTGCAGGGGTGTTATGAGGCCCGTTGCCGCAAGCGGATGGCCGCTACACCCTTCGAAGGGCATTAATTACACATTAACACACACCCTGGAGGGCATTATTGTGCTTAGAGAATGGGCTCTCTTAAAAAAAAATAAGCAAGTAAAACACAACAATTTTAAAGTACTGTATTATTTTTTATATATTTTTAATGTAAAATAGTTCCTTCACCTAATGTTTTATACTTGCTGTAGTATAAGGTAATGGTGTTGGGAGAAAGCATTTTACATCAAACATGTATAAAAAATAATATAGCACTTAAAAAGTAACCAAGTAAAACACAACAATTTTACATGGAGCCTATCCTCTCTTCCATACACACATACACAGTCTCTTCTGCTTTAACACACATACATATACACACACACACAGTCTCCTCTGCTTTCATACATACACTCACTCACACAAGATCACTCTCACACACACAGGCTCCTCTGTTTTCATACAGGCATTCACTCAAACAAGACCGCTATCACTCTCAGTCTCGCTCACACACACAGTCTTCCCTACTTTCATGCACGTATTCAGTCACACAAGATCACTGTCACTTTCTCTCTCACTCTCTCAATCTTTCTCTCACACACACACACACACACACACACACACACACACACACACACACACACACACACACACACAAAAGATGCATTCATAATTACTTTTTGACTTGTGCAAAAGGAAACTGGTACCCAAGGTAACCAAAGACCCACAATTCCTGTCTGATGCAGGACTGTTCAGTCTTATATGGTTTCTTTATGTGCCTATCCTGCATACAGATTAATCTCATTGCTATGTTTCTTACAACATGAAAATGTAACAACCTCACAGGCTTAAGTCCTCAGTCAAAGGCAGTCAAGAAGCTTGTTTCCTGAGGATTTTGGCCTGGACTGATTCACCTACTAAGCTGCCACAGTATGTAACCTGCTGAAAGCATTTACTTCTGTGCTTTTCTCTAAGGGGCTGACTGCAAGAAGTAGATGCATAACCTGCCAACAGCAACCTGGATTAGTTAAACTCATTGAAGACTTCACCCACAGACACAGTATAGTTGTGTAAAATCTTACCATAATGGTAGCTGTCCTTGCCTTCACCACTGCACTATTCCTTACTAATAGGATTCCCTGCCATGAAGCCCTCCATCTGTCCAGTTTACAAAAGTCTATCATTGCTTTAAGGTACGCTGAACGTCACCTGCACACTCCTTGCATAGGGTAGGGCATAAAGGTGATGTTCAGGTGTACCATCCTTAGAACATTTTGCCCCAGTAGGAACAGCAATCCAAGGAAAACCAAGGAGAATCTGTAAAGCCAGGAAGGGAAAAAGACCAGGGGGATGAAGGAAGGAAGTGAATACTGCAGCTATGATGGCAAGGACAGCTACCATTATGGTAAGATTTTACACAACTGTATTATGTCTTTACATTCACCGCTGCAGTATTCCTTACTAATGAGAGAGTGCAAAAGCTTAAGAAGAAACCTGGGAGGAGGAAGCAGCAGAGCCCGCCAAGAAGGCATGAAGTATGGCAGCAGCAAAACCAGCTCCAGCTCTGGAGATACCACCCGACTGGTAATGTTTGGTAAAGGTATGCACAGAACTCCATGTAGCAGCTTCAAGAATAGAATTAGCATCTAAGCCTTTGAAAAAAAAGCACTAGAAGAAGCCACATCTCAAGTGGAATGAGCCTTTATAGAAGAAGTAAGGCTCTTGCCATGAAAAATATAACAAAAGGAAATAGCCTTTGAAATCTAAGTGGAAATAGTTTGCTTGGAAACAGCCAAACCTAAAGACCTAGGATGAAAGCAAACAAATAACTGGTCAGACTTTCTGATAGCTTTAGTTTTATGATCCAAATAAAATCTAAGCTGTCTATACACATCTAAGGTATGCAGCATCCCCTCACTGTCAGATTGCGGAGAGGGAAAAAGGTAGGTAAATTAATAGACTGATTAAGTGACAACTCATTAACCACCTTGGGCATGAAAGAAGGATTAGTACGCAAGGACACCCACTCTTCATGAAATATCAAAAAAGGTGGACAAGCCTTAAGAGCTTGCAACTCCGACACCCATCTGGCAGAAGTAAGAGCTAACAAAAGAACTGTCTTCCAAGAACAATGTTGCAAGAAAGCTGAAACAGCAGGCTCAAAAGGAGCCTGAGTCAATTTTTACAGAACAAAATAAAATCCTCACCACTAACACCAGTGAGGGGTGTCCATATAGGGAAAAGATAATAAATACACACACAGTAAAGTACAATTTCCCTTAAGAGCACACAGAGATCACAGTCAGTCTAGGGCTGGTTTCTCCCTTTCTCTCCAGGTCTGCAATAAGACTCCCTACTGGCACAGCTATAGGGTCCAGATCTCAGCCTAGTGGGCAAGCTAAAACCTCCAGCACCTTCTCTATCCAACCAGTGCTTCGTGTCCCTGCCCAAGTAGCTGACACACACACACTTTGAGATAAGCGGTATATACAACCACACAGACACTCCTGGGGAAGGCTGTCACAGGTTCTCCAGCTGTGCCCCTTTTACCCAGACTATACGGTAGTAATCACTGCCACCACCCAGTTAATATTTATCAGCTACTCAAAGGCCCTTATTAAAGGGTGCCCAATTATTACTGTGCAATATTATTACCCAAATGCTAAGTGTGACTGAACAGCAAAGCTTATTTGGAGTGACTTCGTACAGTATCACTGTATACATGCAATGTACTCCTAGAGCTTAAATTATCTCTACACAAAACAGCCACAGTTGAAAGGTTTAAAATATTTAATGTTGTTGTTTGGCTTTTCCCGGTTAGGGGTCACCACAGCGGAACTCCAGTCCGCTAATTATTGGCAGTAGATTTTTTTTATGGTGCCGAGTTGCCAGCCCAATGCCCAACCTTCAGTGAAGGCACACCCATTTACGCATGTCTTTCGAGGCCACTTGACCACAGGGAGGACATGCAGACTCCACACAGAAGGCGCTCCAGCCGTGAATCGAACAGGAGAACCTCTTGCTGTGAGGCAACAACGCTACCGCTGTACCACCGCGGCACTTTAAAAATAAAACACAAGACAATATTTCTACTAGAATGTGCTAGTCAAGAGTTCAGAGATCACAGAAAAATACTTAAAATAATACAGTAGAAAAGTTCTGACATCAACATAGAAAAACAGTCTAATCTTCCTATTTCCTAGCTATATCTGAGAGAAAACACAGTTCTAAAATCCTACTTACATATAGACACAGGCAGAGTGGTGAGTTGGATGTTCTCAAGACAAATGCTCTAATGCTCTCATTCTTTCTCTCCTTAAACTGATAACACAGTACCACTGATTCATCTCAGATTACATCATTTCTTTCTGGTTCCCAGGCTAATAGAACTCAGAGGTTAATAGCCCTATTGATCTTGCAGCTGGTCAGGAAGCCAGGGCAATAAAAGAAATTATACATGCAAATTCTATCCATTAACTCTGGCCTCAAAAGAATAGGCAGGATGCCTCCCTCTAGACATCTCAGCTCCAAATTTTGACATCAAAGAATTGACTTATCAGCTTTGTTACAGCAGAATGCACTGTTGTTACATTTTTGCAGTTCAATATACAATGCAGTCTTTTCACATTTAAGAGAACAAGCCTGTGGCTTACATTAATATTTACAAATGATAAAATTATATACAAAATTCTGTCTGGCTAGGCTGGCAGCCTTTACCTATCTTCACACAGGTCACGAGAAAGACACCAAACACAAAACCTCTTCCATTTAGATAAGTAGGATTTCCTAATAGTAGGTTTCCTGGCCTCCTGCAGGACCTGCAGCATGTCTTCTGAAAAAAGGTGTCTATGAGGAATCAAAACCAATCACCCACAGTGTTAGTTGAAGCATGGACAGGTGGGAGTGGATAAGAGACTCTTCATCTTGTGTGAGGAGATCCACCCTGTGAGGTAACTTGTGATGACTTCCCATGGCTAGATTCAGAAGTAGAGGGAACCAGTGCTGTCGTGGCCAAAAAGGAGTCACCAACAAGATTTTGGAAGCATCCTGTTGAATCTTGAACAGGACTGTCAGAATGAGAGGAAGGGGGGGAATGCATAAAGAAACATCCCCTTCCAAGAAAATGAGAGGGCTTTCACCTTCCATACCACAGGACCTGGGACTCTGGCACAAAACAGAGGAAGTTGTCTGTTCAGAGGGGAGGTAAAGAGATCTACTTGAGGATTACCCCAATGGTGAACCATGTCCAGAAACACATCCCTGTAAAGCATCCACTTGTGGGATTGAGTGAAGGACCTGCTCAGATTGTCTGCCACAATGTTCTGATCTGAAGGAATGTAAACTGCCTGAAGAGTCGCACTATGTTGGATAGCCAGAACCCATACCAGAAGTGCCAGCCAGCAAAGACAGTAGGATCTCATACCCCCCTGTTTGTTGATATACCACATGACTGTGGTATTGTCTGTGAATACCTTGAGAGGCCCTGCAGAGAAGAGAGAATGAAAGGCCTGAAGAGCCAGCATAAGAGCCCTCATCTCTTTGATGTGCTTCTTCCGCTGATGTGAGGCGACCACACTCCCTGAACCCTCAGGGAGCCAAACGTTGCTCCCCATCCCACATCTCAAGTGTCTGTGAACAGATCCTGAGAGAGAAGCGGAGCCTGAAAAGGCAGCCCTGGATTCAGAGACAAATGCTGAATCCACCACAGAAGTTCATCCTTGAAACACAGGAGAAGAGGAACAAGAAGGTCTAGAGGATGCACATGCTGAACTCACACTGACTTCAGAAACAACTGGAACTTCCTCATGTGGAGTTTGGCCAGAGGAAGCATCAGGATCCCAGAGCTCTCAGAAACTCCCTGGCTGAAATGGAGGCCAGAGGAAGAAGTATCTGTAAGAAAGAAATGAGAGTTAATGCCCTTGGAGGAGCCAGGGATGCCAGCATTGGCACCGTTTGAAACCTGCAACCAGTAAGACATGATCCTGAGAAAGAGTCAGGGAAGACTTGCTGAAGTTTATTGTGAACCCCAGGCTCTGAAGAAGAGAAATGGTAAAATAAAGATTTTGCAAAAGGACATCTGTAGTGGATGCCTGAATCAGCAGATTGTCCAAATAAGGAAAGATTTGAATCCATTGAAGCCTGCAAAAGGCAATCACAGGAGCGAGGCATGTGGTGAACACCCTGGGGCAGAAGAAAGGCCAAAGAGCAAAGTACAAAACTGAAAATGCCAGAAAGCAACAGAGAAATGCATACATTTCCTAAAAAGAGGATGGATCGGAATATGGAGATAAGCATCCTTGAGGTCCAGAGACAACAGAAAGGCCTGAGGGAGCAAGAGAGGAAAAAGGGGCTGAAGGGACAACATCCAAAAGGAAGGCACCTTCAGAAAGGTGTTCAGATGGGAGAGGTCTGGAATAGGTTTCCAAGTACCTTTTTTTCTGGGCACTAGAAACATTCTTGAATAAAACCCTTTCCCCCTTTATAGGTTCATAGGTTCATAGGTTCATACTAGGCTATCTGCCCGAGGGCATTTACAAGCCTAGCCCATAGTTTTGTGGCTTACGCCACCCCTTTAGTATGGGGAACTATACCCATTATTTTGCTGTGCCTCTGTTGAGCAGTGACACTGAGGTAATCCCTGGGGTATATCTGCGATCTCCCATCCATTGGTCAAGATTTCTCTTGAACAAGGCCAGCGAGGTGCTCTGCCTCACATATACCGGGATTTTATTCCACAGCATAGGGAGTCTTTGGGTGATGAATCTATCCCTCCAAAAGGTTGCTTTTGTCCAAGGAAATCACACACAAACACTTGTCAAGTGCAGGATTCAAACCCCTACCCAACTACTTCATGATACTACAGGAGTACGCATTTTCACGACGTGCTATACACATTTTTGAGACACAGGCACTTCTTGAATGGTATGCTAAGACAAGAGGTCCTAAAGAACCTCTGGGAAAAAAGGAAGCTGTTCCTAAGGAGACTGAGGAATGCCTATAAAAGGATGATGGGAAATCCAGACCATGAAGTACCCTTGACGAATGATTGACAAAACCCAAGTATCCTGGGTGATCCGGAACCAAACAGGAAGAGAAAGAGAAAGGCGAAGAGAAAGAGGAATGTGGCTGGGAATGGGTGGATAGTCAGACAGTACCTGGTTTGTCAGGAAAGGAAAGGAAGGCTTAATAATCCCTGCAGTCTGAGTGGCCTTAGCAGGAGGAGTCCGTTTACTACCCTTTTTACCTTTAGAAGGATGGCAAGACTGCCTACAAACAAAGGCTGGCTTAGAAGGGTAGTTCCGTTGAAATTTAGGCACAGGAGAAACAAAGACATGTTTAAGCTCCTGTAAAGCATTCCCCTTGTTCTGAAAAGACTTAAATAAGCCAGCAGCCACTTCACAAAACAAAAGAGCATTATCCAGAGGAGCATCCAGCAACTTAGCCTTAATATCATCAGGCAAAGGTTTAAGCCAAAGCCATGAATATCTCCTCAGAACTGAACCAGAAGCAGCAGCCCTTGAAGAGGCATCTGCAGTATCATAACTACATTTGATAGAATGACAAACTATGTGAGAGGAAGTCCCAAGCAAGGAAAGAGCAGAAATTTTACCCTCAGAGTCTGGAAGATCAGAAAAAACCTGACAGGCCTGAGAAAGAAGAGCCAAGACATACGCAGAGATATGGGTTAGATAATTAATAGCCCTAAAAGCTAGGGTAGAGGAAGTATAAACTTTCTTACCCGGGATATTCATTGTCCTACTGCCCTTGTCAGAAAGCAGTAACTTGGGTGAAGAAAGCAATTGAGATGGCTTATCAGAGGCTACAGACACCACAGAGGGGTCAGCAGCAGGACATTTAAACAAAAAGGAACAATCCTTAGGCACCCTATAAAACCTTCAGACTTCCTGGGAGCAGGGGGCAGAGAATCCGGTGCTTTAGAGACAGTGGTTAAAACATCCAATAAAGCAGGCAAGACAGGAGGAATGGCCACATGTTTACAAGATTCCATCTGCAGTAACTCATAGTACCTCTTATAGGGTATCCAACACCTGGGCACAATCCCACTTAAAAAAGTCCGTCATCCTAGAGATCATGTCCCCAAAGGAAATTTCCTCAGAGAGATTATCTAGACTATGAGAATCCTTCTCCTCAGACCCATAGTCTAAAGGAGAAGTAACCTGGGCAGAATAAGCACAGGAGTCATCATCAGAATCCACCTGAGAAGAATGCAATTCTCTGGGCCTTTTAGGGGAAGAGGTGGACCAAGGAGGAGCAGGAACTGAAACCCCTTGAGGAGGCCACAACGACAGTAAAGCATTAAATAACCCCTGAGTAAAGGTCTGCCACTCACTTTGTGGATCCCTAGCAGCAGAAGAAGCATGGTTAATATTCTGTTTCTTTTTTAAAGGGACAGCCATCCTGGAAACCTGAAAAGGTCCAGACTCAGAATAGCATTCCACAACTGCAGTAGGAACCTCTTCCCTAAAGAGAAACTGAGGAACCCCACTAGACCCCTCAGAAACAGTCAACTGTGGTTTCCTCTGAACACCTAAAATGGATGCCTGCAAAGCCTCATCAGTCGTGCTGCCTGCCAGATCCTCACCGGCCTTCAACCCAGACACAGTAGAAGAATCTGACAAAACAACTGGGTGAGCCTCCGGGTGCATAATGACCTGAGGATAAACGTCGGCAGAGGCTGGACATTATGCACCTTCTTCTTCCCAGACGGCTGACCCTCAGGGCAGGAAGTTCCATCCATAGTACCCGCAGCAAGAAGCTTAAGTTTCTGGTTCTCAAGGTACAAGGAAAGGGAAGAAAGCCTACTACGAAGAGTTTTGGGGACAAACGCCTGACAAATTGAACAAGACGTATGGTCGTGAGCAGCACCAAGGCAAAAAAGACACTTATCTTGGCGGCCTTTATGGGGAATCAGTCTCCCACACTGGCATTTACACTTCTTGGATGACTTTAACCCCAAACACCACTAAACAAACAGAAAAAGTAACCAAAAACCCAACTGGACACTTATCTGCAACTGTGAGGACTCCAGCAAACAGGAGTAAGCATAGAAAAGCCAATAAACAGAAAAACGGTTTAAAAAAATACGAATGTATGCAACAGACGGCAGTTAAAACAGCTTTCAGACTGGCGGCAAAGAAGTTCTGAGGATAGTATGCCTGAATGCCACCTTTATGCCCTACCTTATGCAAGGAGTGCACAGGTGATGTTCAGCGTACCTTAAAGCAATGGTAGACTTTTGTAAATTGGCCGGACGGAGGGCTTCACAGCAGGGAATCCCATTAGTAAGGAATACTGCAGCGGTGAATGTAAGGACATCAGTATATACTAACTCCAGAGTCAAACAACCACAGGGAAAAAACACCCTGCAGCTCTGAAAAATGGTTACTACAACTGAGATCTTGTAGTATAACTGATTAATGTAAAAATAGTTTGGGACTTGTGAATCAAGAAAATCTTATGAGGAAGAATGCTGTCAATGAATTACCCTTTGTCAAATGGTAGATCTGTCCTTTGGAAATTATAACTTTCCATATGTACAACATTTCTGCATCCCTTAGCACTTACTTCCATGTAGCATATTATATACTGTGTAACTTGAATAGTTATGGACGTTGGATGGGTTTAGTGTAAAATTCAGTAGCGAAAATATTGTATCCTGTTACCAGTTGAGGTGAATGCAGTTTCTGCTTTCCACTGTATTTGCATTTACATCATGAGCTACTCGATAGCTTGTTACTGTAGTATATTATATAAGCTGAGATACTCTGCAGTTGCTTTGTTTCTGAGCATACATGAATAATTTATTTCACAAAAGATGTAAAGAATCACAGAGCTGTGGATATCACATATTGTACAGTTAGCATTTTTGCTTTTGGTGCTGATGTTACAACACACCGAAAATTCTCATATTCTTTAGAAAGCATGTGGATTTTACCTAGTAATTTACAAAAAGAATATTCATCATATACCTGTGTGTTCAAAACTAATCCAGGACCAATATCTTTTTACACAGATTTATAAATTTTATTGTCAAGTTGATGTCATACTAGCCTGCAAGAAACTTGATTGATTTAATCCCATGTTGATATTTTTTACTTCTGGTACACGTTAGATTTATTTTAAAATGAAGTTAATTATGGACATCGTATGACTGAAAAGGAGAGCTTATTCCATAACTTCATAATATGTTATTTAATGCATTTGTCTTTTTCTATTACTCATATTTATTTTTAGTGTTAGATTCCCCGTCTGTTGTTAGCTTCCCCAGAGGTGTGTTAGAGGCATTGACTTTAAAATGCAACCAGTCAGACAGGAGTTCAACATCTAATAACCTATAAAAACACAATATAATGACAGTTATTGAATCCTTTCTGAGTAGTTCCAATATTCCAACTCTTAGGATTTCTGTAGGAATCATAGTAAGTACTGTTTCAACTTGTTTTAGGTGACTTGTTCAAAGGCTACAAAATATAATTTTTTTTTCAGTACTGGGTCACATGAGTGAGGTAGAAAGTGATACCGTAATCTCCAAAAACTACAGAATGACTTATTGTGCCCTTTACAATTACATGGGCAACACAATATACTTTATTGGCTTTAGTAGATACACACTGGTCAGGGATTACATTTTTGTTTATCGCTCTCCAAAGATTTTTAAAATGGTGTGTTTTATGATTTCACTAGTTACATTACAATATGTCTCTTGTGTCAGTTTTCATGATATTACACATCCTGACATTACAGTCTGGGTCATTACTACTGTGCCAAGTTTGTTTATTGTATACAGTCTTGGAGAACTTCAGCATCCTTCACTGAAGCAATTATGTTATCCAGTTTGTAGTCAGTCTCATATAATGTTATGCAAAGTCCATTCCCTGCTTTCTGAAAAGAATAGTTCTGGTCGTAGTTGCTTCAATACAGAGCCCTGTGCAACACCAAAGTTAACTCCCCCCATTCTGACATGTTGTGTCACGTTGCTTAACCAGTGTTTTTAACTACCGAATTATATAAGGATTGACAATTACTGCTTTTAATTCATCAATTATTCCCCCAGGTGGAATACTGTCAAAAGCCTTAGCAAAGTCAAGAAAATGAGTATGCACTGTCAGCCTCCACCAAGTGCTGATTTTTACCTGTTCCAAGAAAGCCATAGATTCAAAAGGCAAGATCTTCTCAGCTGACAAAAGGGGAGAAATAAGATATAAATAAAATAAAAAATAAATAAATAAAATAGTTACTAAGTATATTCCAGCATGAGGTTCCTATTTGATAGCTCCATCACAGTATAATAAATCAAAGTGGCATACAAAAGAATTCTGATGAAAGAAACAAAATGATAGCTAAAAACAGTTCTTATGTAAAATCTGCTTAGCCCATTAAGATGCCTTGCAGGGCAGTTAATGAATACAAAAATGAAATCTGCACTCTGGCTAGAAATAACGCATGAAAAGCAAACCACAGAAAACTCACCTACCTAGAGCATAACTAGTGACTTTAATAGCAAAGTGAAGAGTTTGCCCTCAGTGATTTCACTGATAAATCGTTGATAATGTCCGCTGCCCTGAAATAACACACACGAAGCAGACAAAGCAGATAATTCACCTGCCTAGAACAGAACCCGGGACTTTAATAGTAAGCCATATTTATATATTAATTTGACCCCATTGTACATTTTTGGCCAGGTTTATGTTTGCCTGTCCCAACTATTTTTGACTAAGGGCATCACTGATCTCACACCACTTTAGGCTCATAGCAGCTTCTGCATTTTACAGCTAAAACGCTGTGTACATACAAGTAGTATGACTATGTAACCCATTCCAGGACTCTTTCTAAATTAGTGGCAGCCATAAACTCTTGCTTATAGAGCAGCCTTTAGTATGCATGTGTAGGCTTATAGGCTCCCACTAACGCAGCAACTATGAAAATTTCTTTTTTGCTTTCCCGTTCTTATGTAAGGAGAAAGAATGCTTACTTACAGTTGCATTTCTACAGAAACAAATGTGCTCTGAAGTAGTTAGCCCAATGCCCTTTATTTTGTCAACTTAAAGGTACAGCTCTCTTTAAATCCATTTTTTGTTTTTTTTCCCCCTTTTTAATGCCCTCATCTACTCTCCGGCTTGCAGTGATTGATTCGGATCAAACAAGTACATGTATATATTAACACTGAAAGCTTCATTCTCTGATTTATTGTTTGCTGGTTTACTTTAGTTTTTTTTCTTAATTCTTACTGTTTATTGACCTGCAGTAGACACTATAGGTGCTGGCTGGCTTACACAGATGGTTGTTAATCAATATACTTGCTGATGTTACTGTAGCAGAATGATTTAAAGGATGTTGCATTGTAACATGAATTTACTGCTACAAACTGTGGCTTGCCTGTGTTTAATCTGTTCTTCTGAAGTTGTCACACTAAGTTAAATACTGACAGTATTGATTTACTTTGTTAGCCTAATCTGATTTAAAAACTGAGTTTGATTTAGCAGGTAATGACAACAGTACTGATGACTCAGGATAAGTTTTGTGGTTTCTATTACATTCCACTTACACTGTTATAATTCGCAGACTCTTGAGCGTCAGGGACTTCAGACTTTCATCAAAATTATTTCTACCTTCATAAATAGTTATGCTATTTCTTTACACATGAGGTTTTCCCTCAGTGATTTCATTGACAAGCCTTTAGTACTGTCCACTGCCTAGAAATAACACATACAGATAGATCTACCAATAACAGTTCTGGGATTTTAATAGCAAGACGTGTGCATATTAACTTGATACAAATGTATTTTTTTTGACAAAGTTTGTGCTTGCCTGTCTCTTAACTGGTTTTGATAAAGGTCTCCATTGTCCACGCACCCTTTTAGAGTCACGGCGGATTTTACAGTTTGAAGCTACAACCACTGTGTACTATGTGCAGGAATGTGGGCTTTGTAATGTATTTGTCTTGCTTGAGGAAATCTAGGCTGCCTGGCTTGGCCTTTATTGATGAAAGAGATCTTTAGAGTTCTCTGAGCATTTACTACCAGCATTAATTTTCTTATTTATTAGGGCTTTTTTCTGACATGCTGGTAGCCATAGAGGTGAGCATGCATAGACTGACTGGCTCCCACTAACACGACAGCTCTGTATTTAATGGTTGAAGGTATGTAAGGGGACTTGAAATTTGTCTTAAAATAGTAGTGGGTTAAATATGATTTGTTGAGTCTATAAATAAAGCAGGATGGTTGGAGTTCCTCTGGGGGTATCCTCTAAATTTAATTGTATATTACTGATAATGGATGTGTGAGAGAAAAGGAACTGGTCAGACAACTGTAGGTTGAGAGTGAAAAAAATATTTACCTTTTTCAATTGAGTCAAAGGCTTTTGCTTTCAAGATGACTTTAAGGCTGTAAGTTTATATATATAAATGACTGATATCTTTGGTGTTTTGAAAAGAGAAAGGGAATTGTTTGCCTTAAAAGAGTTTGGTAGCATGGCATCCTGTTCATTATTCTGACGGGTAGGCTCGGTTCTACTTTAGAAAAAAAAAAAAAAAAAAATATATATATATATATATATATATATATATATATATATATATATATATATATATATATAGTAGATGGTTATGGCCAACATTAGAAGAGGATAACTTGTTGTGAGATGTTCTTGAATGTTGTTGTGTATTTGGTGAGTGAGCAATTGCTGCAGGCTTGTTAATGTGAGTGGTAATGTAGATTGATGTAAATAGTGAAATATAGTACTGTGAGGTAGCTGTACATCTCCTATGGGTAAAGATTATTAAGGTCATGTTTAATTCGATAAGCTGATAATATTATAGGTAAGGGTGATTTTGAGACTCAGCTTTGTATATTTGGTCAGATTATACTAACTTAGAGAGAAGGAGAAATACAACCTAGGAATTTTTCAGCTTGAAGTTGTCACATTGCAACAGGCAAGAAATGCATTATCTGTGAGCTAGATGAAGGTTTCAGAGCAATGGATATAAAACGCAAAACAAGATGAGGATACCGGTACTTAAACAGTAATAGTCCACTGATGAGGATATTGTTCAAATTTATGACTGATTTATTTCTGATACTGGAATGCTTCAACATGAATAAGTTTAAGGGTAAGATTATATTAAGTGATCGTAATAGATGATGTTATGTGATCCTATCTCGCCTACATTCTGACTGATGGGTTCGGAGCCGATCCCTTGGCTCCGACTCGGCACGCTTATGCCAAAGAGCGAAGTCTCTTATTGGCTGAGCTTACTATATCCCAGGATGCACCACTACCAGTCCCCCAGATCTCGTTTGCCGCTTCCCTGCGAAGACGTGGTCTCGAGCTGGCTGGGCTGAGTAGTTATTTTAACTAACTTTTTCTGTCAGTTTTTTGCTGTTTTTTGTCTCAAAAGCTGTTTTAACAGCTAACGCTCTTATTGTGTGTGTTTGGATTGTTGAAGACTTGTTGTGTGATTGGGTTGAGTTTGATTTCGGCCCCCCCTTCATCTAGGGCCTTCCCGGTCAGTCAACCCTTCTAAAAACCTTACAGGGTTTTCAGAGTTCCCTGTCATTTGCGCTCTTAAGCGATAACTGTAAGCCTAATTTTTTTAGGTTTGTCATCAGTAAGTCAGTAATTGTATTTTTTCCTGTCAGAGTTACTGAAATTGTTTGCCATAATGTCTCAGACTCCTAGGCCTTCGGGCTTTAAAAAATGTTCGAAATGTGGTTTCAAAATGTCTATTACAGACGATCATTCGCTCTGTGTATATTGTTTAGGTGCAAAACACTTGCAGGAGTCATGCAGCGTATGTCACGCTTTTTCCTCAAGGGTCCTCCAGGAGAGGAAAAATAAATTGATTCTTAAGGGGTTAATTAAACCTTCCTTTGAAGAAGCCTTGGCATCCTCTCCTTCTCCGGCTAAAAAGAAAAGGGCGTCGGTTCCGACCAGTCCGTCGGATCCGACCGCCAAGAAACTTAGGCAGGCCTCTCCTTCGGCTCCAAGGACTTCGGAGCCGAGGTTGGAACGGTCTGCCTCGATGCCACCAGTATCGACTCCTCTGGCTTCGGAGCCGATGGCTGGGGCATCGAGAGGCGGGTCACCTTCGTCGGCTCCACTGCTCTCGGAGCCGACAAGGGTCGCCCGCTCAGACATTTCCTCCTCGGCGCCGAAGTCCACCTCGGCACCGATGGAATCTGGTGTGTGTATTCCCTCGGCGCCAATACTCATCGAGTCGCCGAGCCGGTCCCCTAGCCCTTTGGGGCCGTTGGAGAGGCCGTCTCAAACCCGTTCTGTTTCCTCTCGGTCTTCGAGGATGTCAGATTCTGATATAGACAGGGTGCTCCAAAGACTGTTCCAGTCCCCAGTCTTCCAAAAATTTGTTTCGGTTCCGACCCAGTTGGCTTCGGAGCCGATGACCTTGGCCCACCCATTGCCATTCCTCCTCCGACTGCTTCGCTCCGCCGGAGCAGGTGCTGTTGGAGCCGGTGGAGATCTCAGGGTCGGCTCCGACCCTTACTCCAACCCGGGCCTTCGGGTCCGAGTTTGGTACGCGGACTTCTTCGGCTGGACCCGGGGGTGATGTTTCGGGACCTATGCTTTCGGTTCCGAGCCTCCCCCTCGGTGCTTCAGCTGCGGGACTTCCGTCGGCTATCACGGCTCGGAGACCGGACACTCCCAGGATTCTGGGGGTCCGGCTTTCAGGGCCATGAGGAGTGCCTTGGCCAAGTCCTCTTCGGCCATCTCTCCGGCTTTACCGGCACCTTCCCTGGGCGTGGAGACTGGGTCTTTGGCAGTTCCCCTGTCCGTAGTCAGCGGAGCCCCGAGGCCTGAGGTTACCCCGGGGGTTCCCCTCCTCCTGAGGGTTCTTCGAGTTGTCTTCGAGGAACCCCAAGGAAGAGATCGTGCAAGAGGAAGCACGTGGACTCCCGAGTCTATTACATCAGACACTGATCTGGATGATGCAGAGGGTCCCAGTCGTCCTCGGATGATGTCTCATTTGCAGACATCTTAGAGATCCTCAAACAACGAGGCGGCTGGATATCCAAACCCCCCCTCTGCTGACGAGTCAGTGCTCCTCAAGGCCTTTGGGGCTCAGCCCTCCGCCTCCTGGGTGTCTCCGCCTTGACGAGCTTCTGGATTTAGTTTGTCAAGGGCGGGAACATCCAGATACCGTGGAACCAGTCCCTTCTCGTCCAAATAAATTTTTGTCTGCTCCCCGAGAAGGAGTTCTTCACTAAAGGCGTGGCTGTAGATGCCATGGTGGTGGCATCTGCTACACAACAGGACGTGGCAGAGGCTTCAACGTCCGTCCATCCTCCTAATAAGGAGTCTAGGAGTATGGCCAGGTACGGGAAGCGCACCCTGACTTCAGCGGCCTTTACTTTAAGGTCTCTGAATTATTTGGCACATTTTACCAGGCTTCAGAGGGATCTGGTCAAGGAGTTGTCAGATTCCTCTCGGTAACCTACCTGAGCAGCTAGCCCAGTCGGTTAGCTCTCAGTTGGCTATCCTTACGTCAATTTCTAACTCGTCCATGAGGCTCATTTCCTATGCGGCCGAAGGGGCGGGTAGAGCGGCAGGCACAGGCGTGGCTCACGTAGACAAGCCTGGCTCCGCTTGTGTCAGTTCTGGAGGCCTTCAAGTCTTCCTTCGCCGACGCTCCCTTTGATGGGTCCTCATTGTTTGGACCCAAGGTTAAAGACACCCTTACCCGCTGTGAGCAAGAGGGAAAAACTTTATCTGCCGTAGGTGCCCGTTATTCCACTCCCTTTCGGCCTTACCCCAAGGCTAAAGGAGGGGAAAATGTGGTTCCGCAAATCTCGCAAGTTTTTCTCCCAACAGCAGGAAGATTCCCCTTCCAGAGGCAGAGGACGGGGAAATTTTTCAGGGAGACGCCGTCCCAGAGGCGGCAGAGGGGCCCGCAATTCTGGAGACCGCGAGTCCTTTCGTGGCTCTTCAGCCTCCCACACGTCATGAGGGATTGCCCGGCTGTGCTGCCGCGCAGCCAGTCGGGTGTCGTTTTGCCAAGCACCTAAAAGCCTGGGAGTCAATCACTCAGGACAGATGGGTGCTTCGGATCATTGCCGGAGGCTACACCATCCCATTCACATACTCGCCCCCACCGTCCAAAAGAATCCCGGACCCACCACCCAGTCAAAGGGAAATGGCAGCCGCAGAAGCTTTAAAGCTGCTAGAAAAAGGAGTCATCCAACCGGTCCCCACAGACCAGATCGGATCAGGAAATTACTCCAGGTTCTTTTTAGTGCCAAAAAAGACAGGGGACCTGAGACCAATATTGGATCTCAGCAGACTGAACCAATCCGTCACAAAATCCAAATTCCGAATGGTCACGTTACAATCCATTCTCCCATTGTTGGAGAAGGATGTTTGGATGTGCTCCATAGACCTCAAGGACGCCTATTATCACATACCGATACATCAGGCATCCAGAAGGTATCTGCGCTTCAGCCTGGGAGTCAGTCATTACCAATTTTGCGCTCTGCCCTTTGGTCTCACCACAGCCCCAGGGTGTTCACCAAGTGTTTGGCAGTAGTGACGGCTCACCTGAGAAGTCTTGGATTCCAAGTGTTTCCCTATCTCGACGACTGGCTCCTGACTGCCACCACCAGGCATCTACTAATGGACAACCTCAAAGCCACCATCTCCCTGGGTATTACCCTGGGGATTACATTCAATTGGTCAAAATCTGTCTTGCTGCCCTCTCAACGCATAAAGTTTATAGGAGCAGAGATAGACTCAAGATTGATGCGCGTCTTTCTTCCTGCCGAAAGGATCCAAACTTTACAGGGCCAAGTTCAAGCTCTGATCTCGAGATCCAAAGCCCCAGCCAGGATGGTTCTACAAGTTTTAGGCTCAATGTCTGCCACGGTTCTTTTAGTTCCTCTGGCAAGATTACACATGAGGATTCTTCAGTGGCTATTGTCAACTCAATGGTCCTTTCAGGATCTTCCCCTCAATCATCACATCATGATTACGGAAATATGCAAAAGGGACCTTCGCTGGTGGCTTCAGACATCCAATTTGGATCAAGGAAAACCCTTTGTTCTTCCCTCTCCAGTGGTTACCCTGACGACAGATGCCTCCCAGATAGGGTGGGGGGGGCATTGTCTGGGCAGGCTAGTTCAGGGCTCCTGGCTTCCAGACGAAGCTCTTCTCCACATCAACGTGTTGGAGATGAGGGCTGTACTTCTATCCCTACAAGCCTTACACAAGTTTCTCCCTCAAGGCATCATCGCCATCCACACAGACAACATGTCGGTGGTTTGGTATCTGAACAAACAAGGAGGGACCAGATCATACCCCCTTTGCAGAGAGGCCATGAGAGTGTGGGAATGGGCTGTAGCTACCAACCACTTCTTGGTAGCGACCCACATCCCGGGAAAGTCAAATATATTGGCAGACAAATTGAGCAGGACAATTCTTTCTCCTCACGAGTGGTCTCTAAACCACACTGTAGCAGCTCAGGTTTTCAGGAGATGGGGGACGCCATGCTGCGACCTATTTGCAACTCCTCTAAACACCAAGTGCCAAAGGTTCTTCTCCTTGATCCCATATCAGGGAGTACCAGCCATGGATGCTCTAGCACAACCTTGGCCAACAGGGCTACTTTATGCCTTTCCTCCAATTCCACTTCTTCCCAAAGTTATTCAAAAAGCTTCTCAACTGGGGTCTTCAATGATACTGATTGCCCCATACTGGCCTCGTCAGGTATGGTTTCCTTACCTGAAGAAGCATGCAGTGGACGATCCGTGGACTTTAGATCTAATTCCGGACTTGCTAATCCATCAGTCGGGACATCGGCATCAGTCCCTTCAATCTTTGAAATTGACAGCTTGGCTCCTCCACTTCCGACCTTAGTTAGAAGGCACACACTAGACCCGGAAGTTGTTCACATTTTATCTTCGTCCCACAAACCCACCACTAACAAATTGTACCTCAGTAAGTGGAAGAGGTTTGCTATCTGGGCTCAGCTCAAGGGCTTTGACCCTATCACTGCTCCTGTCCCAGAGGTTTTGAAATTCTTAACATCCCTGTTTAATCAGGGATCTTCTGTCTCAACTATTAAAGTCCAACTAGCGGCTATCTCTAAATTCCACGAATCCATGGATCCTCCTTTGATGAGCAGCAGACTATGCAAAACTTTCATTAAAGGTGCAAGCCTATTAAGACCACCAATTTTTCATCCTGCACCTCCGTGGGATCTTGATTTGGTGCTTCGCGCATTAACATCTCCCCCTTTCGAACCGGCTGCTACATGCGAGTTAAAATATCTGTCTTGGAAAACTGCCTTCTTAGTTGCAATTACTTCTGCAAGAAGAGTTTCAGAGCTTCAAGCCCTGTCTATTAAGCCACCGTACTTGATTTCCCACAAGGATAGAGTATCACTTAGGCCTAATCCATCCTTTGTCCCAAAGGTCTGTTCTAGTTTCTGTCTCCAACAATCTCTAGAGCTACCAGTTTTCTTTCCAAAATTCTCCAATGAAGCAGAATACACTCTCCATAAATTGGATGTTCACAGGCAATTACGCTTCTATTTAGACAGGACTCAGCAACTTCGTAAGTCAGACCAGTTGTTTGTGTCCTTCTCAGATAATAAATTGGGAAAAACCATCACAAAAGCTACTATCTCAAAATGGATCAGAGATTGCATAACTCAGGCTTATTCTTCTTCGAGTAAGCAACTTACAACATCTATCAAAGCTCATTCTACTAGAGCTATGGCTACTTCTATAGCTTTTCATTCCAAGCTCGCTATATCGGAAATTTGTGCTGCGGCTACTTGGTCCAATCCGCACACTTTCATTTCCCACTACAAATTGGATGTGGCATCTAAAGGACGAGCATCATTTGGTTCCACGGTACTCAGGAGTGTTTTCCAGTGAGCCACCCAGGATTCAGGTGCTAGGGACGCTGTCCCATCAGTCAGAATGTAGGAGAGATAGGATCACATAACATCTGTTAGTTATGTACTCACCATAACTTCAGATGTTTGGGATCCATCTCGCCTACATTCCTAATACCCACCCTCCTTCCCCCTGCCTTGGAGATCAGAAGAGATTGAACGGTTTTGAGTTCTACTGTTTTATCTTGTTTCATCTGACGATGTTATATAAGCAGGGTATGCATGTGTGCATGTATGCGGACAAACTAGATCTGGGGGACTGGTAGTGGTGCATCCTGGTATATAGTAAGCTCAGCCAATAAGAGACTTCGCTCTTTGGCATAAGCGTGCTGAGTCAGAGCCGAGGGATCGGCTCCGAACCCATCAGTCAGAATGTAGGCGAGATGGATCCCAAACATCTGAAGTTATGGTGAGTACATAACTAAAAGTTTCACAGGAAGACAACAGATTACAATTTATGTAATACAGTGAGTGTTTGTATAGGTGAGGGAATATGAGTTGGGTTCAGAGTAGATATTTTTACCAATTTGTTGACTAGGTAAGCCTAACAGACACAGCTGTCCCATTCCAGGGGTGACCCAGGAACACTGTCTGGTTAACTGAATTGCTGTGAGTCACACAGTGGAAAAATGAAGTTGGAAGGAATCAAACTCTGTACCTTGCACACAGAAAGCAGCTCATTAAGAGCTCACATCTTTAGTATTGTGAGATAACTACCAGAAAGTAGTTGAATCAAAGGTATACGTTGGTTATTTAACCCCTGGCTATGTTTATTCCTTCTTTTATTAGTATTAGTATGATTACTGTTCTTTTTGTTGTTGTTATACTTGCTGAAAAAACTACTTTTGAATAGATATTAAGTTTGTAATACAAAGGATATAACAATGTCCTTTATTTTCTGTTTTGTATGAACAATATTACAGAGAAATGGCGTGATACACGCCTAGGCTTTGGAGAAGACATAATGAGGTTCACATCTAGAAACCCTAGACTGATACCAATAATGTGAAATTGTTAAATCTCGCTGTTTATTCTCACGGATGGGTTTGGAGCCGATCCTCTGCTCCGACACGGCCGATAGCAAAGCTTAAGGTTTGCCAGTAGCTCGAGACCAAGCCCCTTATCCCACAATGCACTGCTGGAATTACTTCAGATCTAGTTTGCTACGACAAGAGAGATCTCGGTGATCCAGCTAGCTCGGACCATTTGTGGAAAAAAATAGCAAGTTTTTGATAAAAATCTTATTTTTTCTTTTAGATATTTTCATATAGACAGTTTGAGTGTTAGTGTTAAAATTTGAATAACAGACTCAGTAGTTTGTGATAGTTAGTGCCCTGTTGGCTTAGTCGTTTTGTGTGGGCCTTTTAACCCTATTTAGAGTTAATAATCACTATTTTCTTCCAGTCAGGTTTTTTTCTCAGTGGGCCTGTTTAGCCCTGTATTTGTAATTTATAGTTTAACTCTGTCATAGATAGTGCCCAGTTTGGGCTTAGTTGCTTTCCTTAGTTAGTGTGGGTCTTTACAAAGAAAGGAAGGACTTCACTCTACTAGTTTCAGTATACTGTTGTTGTATTCTACTATTTACTATGTCGGATGACAAGGAAAAGTCCCATCCTAAATCGGGATTCAAGAAATGCCCAGATTGTGGGCAGAAAATGTCCATCACTGATGGACACATTCAATGTGTTTACTGTCTGGGTGGCTAAACACCTCCAACACACTTGCAGCATTTGCCATTCCTTTTCTTCAAGAGTTCTCTTGGAGAGAAGGAGGAAGCTAATTGACAGGGGATTACTGCAGCATTCCTTTTCTGAGGTGCTGAGTAGCCAGGAAGGTGCTACCATGCCTTCCAAATCCTCCAAATCTACAAAACCTTCGGATCCCAAAGTTGCAAAAAAGGCAAGAACTTCAGAGGGAGGGTCATCGGTTCCACAGACCTCGGAACCAAGTGTCACTTTGATTCGGAGCCAGCTCCCAGTCTTGGAGCCGGTCTCTGAGGTTCCCTCTTCTCCTCTGCTCCAGTCAGCACCTTCGGTGCATTCATCTAAGTCTTCAGTCAGCCTTTCAGATTTGGACATGGATCGGCTAGTGCAGAAGCTTTTACAGGCACCACGACTTGCCAAATTGTTGTCAGCCCCGACCAGCTCGTCGGTGCCGAAGACCATTGAACCAGATTTGTCTACTCCTCCTCCGAGCCATACTGGACCCTCGGAGCCGAAGGAACACGAACCGATGATTGTCGAACCCTTGGAGCCGATACCTGCATGGATGTTATCAACGCCATCTATTCGGATGTCCTCGGTGCCGACCGAGGACTATAGGAGCCGATGCTCTCCCATTGGGTTCGGGGAGGATAGTCGGACCGATTTGTCGGTGCCAACTCTTCCTCTCGGGGCTTCGGCAAGGATGAGCTCGGCTCCTACGTCAGTCTCAGAGCCCATGGTTTCGGTGCGGGAGGATCGAACGGACCTTTTGGGTCTGTCTACCCTTTCTCTTCGGAGCGATGGCGCCTTCGATGCTATGAGGAGAGTCTGCTCTCCTAAGACAATGTCAGCATTGGTTTGGCCTTCCCTCTCCCGTCAAGCTCCTGTGTCTGCTTCTTCGTCTACTGGTCCCCATAAGCATAGAGACCCTGAGCCTCAAGTACCCCCACAGGGTGTCCCCTGCTCTTCTGAGACCTCCCCAGATCCCCCCACTAAGGAGGTGTCCAGGAAGAGACTGTGCAAGAGGAGGCACTTAGATTCCCCACAGGAGTCTTTGACATCTGACACGGACTTGGATGAGTCAGAAGGGTGCCCTCGATCCCCCTCTTCAGTCACGCTTCAGTCCATTCTCCTCTTCCTAGGGAAAGGCGATTGGATGTGCTCCATAGATCTCAAGGACGCATACTATCACATAAAGATGAACAGACGATCCAGAGATCACCTGCATTTCTGGCTGGGAGCCAATCATTACCAGTTCCGAGTCCTGCCCTTTGGTCTCACTACAGCCCCCAGAGTGTTCACCAAATGCATGGCAGTGGTCATGGCTCACCTGAGGCGTCTAGGATTCCAGGTGTTTCCATACCTAGACGATTGGCTCCTCACCGCTACCACCAGGCATCAATTGACCCAGGCAACACAATACACTCTGACACTCTGCCATCAATTAGGCATTACAATCAACTTCCAAAAGTCTGCCTTATCGCCATCACAGCATATCGTTTTTATAGGAGCAGAGTTTGATACCTCAGCTACCACTCTATAGTCTTACAATCGAAAGAGTCTCACTTCTCCACCAACACGTCAGCTCACTGGTGTCAAAGGACAAAGCTACAGCAGCAGAGATCTTGAAGGTGCTAGGTTTGATGGCGGCAGCAATCCTGGCTATACCACTCACAAGGATGCATATGCAAATTTATCAATGGCTCCTCTTTGCTCAGTGGTCTTACCAGAAACTACCAATGCACCACATGATTCTCATCACGGATTCTTGCAAGAGAGACCTTCGGTGGTGGTTGACGTCTCTTCATGTCACAGTTGGAAGACCCTTTGTTCTCCTCCTCCCCCAGTAGCCACTGTGACCACGGATGCTTCCCTGATAGGGTGGGGGGGGGGGCATTTTCAGGGAAAGACTGCCCAAGGCACATGGACGGATCAAGAGTCACATCTGCATATCAATGTTCTAGAGTTGAGAGCGGTACTTCTGGCATTGCAGTACTTTCAGGACTCTCTTCCTCTAGGAACTATTGCAATTCAGATGGACAACATGTCAGTAGTCTGGGACTTGAACAAGCAAGGTGGAACCAAGTCTAACCCCCCTTTGTCGAGAAGCCCTCAGGGTCTGGCAATGGGCTGTGTCATCCCAGCATTTTCTGTTAGCAACGCACATCCTGGGGAAATCCAACATGATAGCGGACAAGCTAAGCAGGGCAATATTGCTCCCTCACGAGTGGTCTCTCAAACAACAGGTTGCGGAGTTGATTTTCCACAAATGGGGCCAGTCTTGCTGCGACCTCTTTGCCAGCCACATCAATTCAAAATGCAGAAGCTACTTTGCCCTAATACAACCTCCAGGACATCCCCTGAGAGATGCACTCTTACACGATTGGTGGTCTCCTTTATGCATTCCCACCCTTCCCATTGATCGCTGGGAAGGACTGTTATCCTCATAGCCCCCTACTGGCCTCGACAGATTTGGATCCCGTTTCTCCACCATCACCTGTTGGAAGATCCATGGATCCTGGACCCAGTTCCGGATCTTCTGACGCACCCGTCAGGGGACCTCCATCCTTCCCTGCAGTCCTTGAGACTGACTGCTTGGCTAATCCCCTTCCCCTAATTGCCAGGCTTCATTCGATTCCAGAAGATATAAGACAAATTCTCTTGTCTTCTCACAAGCCATCCACCAGAAAATTATACTGCAGTAAGTGGAAAAGGTTCTCAATTTAGGCCAACACACAGAAAATTGACCCTTTCCGAGCTCTGCTATAGTCCATTTTAGAATTTTTGACAAAGATATTAAAGGAAGGGGCAGCAGCTGCTACAGTTCGATTCCAGTTAGCTGCCATCTCAAATTTCCACCTTGGATTTGGTGACTCGAATGTTATAGGCCATAAGTTATCTAAAACTTTTCTTAAGGGTGTTCTTCACATGAGACCTCCTGTCAAAATTCCTTATTCTCCTTGGAATTTGAACTTTATGCTGTCTCAAATTATTCTCCCCCTTCTGAACCAGCATCTTCTTGTGATCTCAAATATTTATCCTGGAAAACTATTTTTCTAGTGGCCATTACTTCCGCCCACAGAGTGTCAGAACTCCAAGCACTATCTGTCAGACCACCTTACATGATTTTCCATGCTGATAGAGTATCTCTCAGAACAAACCCCTCTTTTTTGCCTAAAGTCTGTTCTGAATCCAATATCAATCGGGTCATTGAGCTGCCAGTCTTTTTTCCCAACCACTCTAACAAACTGGAATACATGCTGCACAAACTTGATGTAAACAGACAGCTCAGATTTTATATTGACAGAAGTAAGGATATTAGAAAATCAGATCAACTTTTTGTATCCTTTCCAGAAGCCAGAAAAGGTAATCCAGTGGCTAAAACAACTTTATCTAAATGGTTATCAGATTGTATATCCTTTGTTTATGTGAATGCTAGCATGCCATTGACACACAAACCTAAGGCTCATTCTACCAGAGCCGTTTCTACGTCTTCTGCCTTTCAAGCTAAATTGCCCCCTTGACAATATTTGCACTGCAGCCACTTGGTCTTAGCCTCATACCTTTATTACACATTACAAAGTAGATAAGGCTTCCAAGGACAGGTCTTCCTTTGGTTCCACGGTACTGAAAAACGTACTTCCATGAGCCATCGAAGAGTGAGGGTGCTAGGGACGCTACCCATCAGTGAGATTAAACGGCGAGATTTAACAACTTCACATAAAGAAGTTATGTACTTACCATAAAGTTCCATGTGAGTTGTTTATCTCGCCTTTATTCTCATGTCCCACCCTCCTTCCCCCTCCTGGCTGACAGTTGACTTAGAGGCTAGTACCATCCTGGTTATTCAATACTTCTTCCCTTTCGGGAAGTGCTTCCTTGTAGAAATAAATAAAAGGGCATATATACTCGCAGCAAACAAGATCTGAGTAAATCCAGCAGTGCATTGTGGGATAAGGGGCTTGGTCTCGAGCTACTGGCAAACCTTGAGCTTTGCTATCGGCCGTGCCTCGGCTCCGAACCCATCAGTGAGAATAAAGGTGAGATAAACAACTCACATGGAACGTTATGGTAAGTACATAACTTCTTTATTACTCAGTTTGAAATCGAAAATAAGATTTGAATATAGCAAGTGATGATGCCTGTTTAAACTCCTTAGGTAACACATTTCATATCCTTGCTGTACAGCTACTAAATGATACAGAACATGGAATTCCTGACTCAACTACTAGGAAAAGGCCATGATTTTTTTTTTACTAAACGAGCAGCTATTATAATCAGTGTCCAGTCTTGCATAGTCATCTTTCACTAAAAAATGTTAAGCATAAATCAACTTGTCACAAGCTAGTCTATAAAACAATAAAGATATAAGTCTGTTAAGACACTCATAATAACTCAATGATGTTAAGTTGTCCCTTCGTTCTTGCTGGATGGGTTCAGAGCCGACCCTCGGCTCTGACTCAGCCACATTCTATAGCTCGAGAGCACTTTACTGGCTCAAGGGTACCCCTTATTCCAGAATGCCCAGTGACAGATATCCAGATCTCGTTTGCCGCTTTAGCTGCGAGGTTGTGTCAATACTGGCTCAGGCTTAGTATAACTTTTTTCTCTATTTAAAGTGAAATAATTAACTTGAAAAGTTGCTATATTTTTTCTCTGTTATAGTTGTTTGTATGTTTATTTAGTCGTAAACCCATTATCTTTTCCTTTGTTGTGTTTTTGTGCTGTGTTGGCCATCGCCCCTTAGTCGCTAGGCCTTCTGTTGTTCCCTGAACTCGTTTAAGTTAGAGAGTTCTCCCCCACCCCCCTTAAGGACAGCCATTTAAGTTAGAGGCTCTCCTTTAAGGATTTTATTAACATACTTTTTTTTTATTGTAATAAGTCTTTTTGTGGTACTTCTTTTTTTTCTCAAAATGTCCAAGGAAGATAAAACCTCAGGGTTTAAAAAGTGTGACTCATGCTGTCAGAAGATGCCTCTGACAGATGGACACACTAGTTGTGTGTACTGCTTGGGGGCTCTGCACCTGCAGGACTCTTGCTCTATTTGTCATGCCTTTAGTCCAAGGGTCCTGCAGGAGCGGAAAAACAAGCTAATCCTCCATGGATTGTTGAAACAGGATTCTACGGCTAAAGCATCTCAGCCAGTGAAATCTTTGAAGCCAGTCAAGCCATCGGTACCATGTTCAGAACCGACCTGTGAGCTTGACAGACCAAGTGTGTCGGTGCCTTCTAGCACAGACAAGACTACTCCTCCGTCAGCTACAACTGTTACCTCGGTGCCATCTCAGAGCCACAAACAAGCTAGGTCTCCTTCACTGGAGCCGATTAGCTCAGTGCCACAATCACGCTTACTTCAGAGCACAGCCAGTCATCGCTCATCTTCCCACTCCTCTCGATTCTCAAGGTTATCGAATCAGGACGTGGAGAGAGTGGTCAGTAGGTTGCTGAAGTCACAGGCCTTTGCAAAAATGCTTTCGAGCCCACCTCAACAGGCCTTGGCTCCATCCGCTTCGATATCGATTCCTCTTCCGATTATGCTTAGTTTGGAGCCGGAGTCCATGGACGTTCTGATAGTGGATACTTCGGCTCCGATGAAATCTTCTTTTGCTCTGATGTTGGCTCCGATTACCTCGGTTCTTCCTTCCATTGAAGAATCTGGGCACCGAAGCTCTCTCGTTGGTTACAAGGGGGAAAGTGGCATCGGACCCTTGTCCAACCCCGCTCTCCCTCTCAGAGCGCCGGTTCAGTTGAGATCGGCTTCCACATCAGCCTCGGAGCCATCGCCCTCGGCACAGAGTGGGATTCCTGTCTCTTCGGAGCCGGAGCCCTCTTTGTGTCTAGACCATGATGTCTTCGAGGTCATGCAGAGAGTGCTGTCCCCACAGAAGGCCCAACTATCGGTCCCATCGGCTCCGTCCCCTTCGGCGCCTGTGCCAACCTCTGCTCCTCCTCCAGCCCCAAAGCATAGGGAACCTATGCCCCAGAAAACCTCACTGGGTGAACCCTCTTCTTCCGAAATCTCCCCAGAGCATTCTGAGCAGGCTTCCTGGAAGAAAAAGTGCAAGAGGAAGCACTAAGACTCCCCCGAGTCTGTCACCTCAGGTACAGACCTGGATGAATCGGAGGGGTCCACAAGGTCCCCCTCTGAAAATGTTTCCTTTTTGGACATCCTCGAGATTCTTAGGCAGAGGCATAGCTGGACTTCCCTAGCCCCCCCCCCCCCAGGACATGTCTGTATACCTGGATGCATTTGGTTCCCGACCTTCCACCTCCTGGGTGTCTCTGCCTTTTGATCCACTCATGTCCGTAGTGTCTCAAAAGGCTTGGTCAGCTCCAGATTCCATAGAACCTGTCCCGAGGAGACCTAATAAATTTATCACAGCTCCTCAAAACAAACAATTCCAGACTAAAGGTGTGCCAGTTGATGCCATGGTGGTAGCAGCAGCCACAAAGAGAGAGTTAGATGAAACCTCTTCATCTGTCCATCCACCGAATAAAGAGTCTCGTACGATGGACAGATATGGGAAGCAAATGTTTTCATTAGCGACCTTCTCCCTTAGGTCCCTGAACTATCTTTTCCATTTTACTAGACTTCAGAGGGATCTCCTAAAAGAGCATGGAGATACCCTACAAGATTCCGCAGCTGAGGGAGCTTCAGCCAAGGTAGCTACCCAGCTGGTGACTTTAAATTCAGTAGTCAACTCCTCCATGAGGCTTATTTCATATGCAGCCGATGGAGCGGGCAGAACTGCAGGAACAGGAGTGGCTCTTAGGAGACATTCTTGGCTGCGGCTGTGTCAGTTTGCAGAACCTTTCAGAGCATCCTTCAGCAATACCACCTTTGATGGCTCCTCTCTCTTTGAGCCTCAGGTGAAAGACACGGTTACCAGGTGCCAGCAGGAAGGCAAGATGCTCTCTGATGTGGGAGTCCATTTTTCTACTCCTACCAGACCATACCCAAAGGGACAGAAGGGTGGAAATATGTGGTTTCGAAAATCCCAGGGACCCTTGCCTGACACACGTGGTGATTTTTTCCCCCAGGGGCAGAGGGGGAAACAATAACAATGGCAGACGCTGCCCTCGTGGCAGAGGGGGTCCGCAAAATCAGGGTGACAGAGATTCGTTCTCTTCCAAACCCTAACAACATCTCTGAAGGGATGCCCCACTGCTCAACTCTGGAGGCAGTCAGGGGAAGGCTTTCATTGTACCCAATCACCTGGCAAAATATTACAAAAGACAAATGGGTACTATCCATTATATCCGGAGGTTACAAAACTCCCTTCCATCAACCCCCTCTTGTTTCAAAAAAACCCATCCCAGATATTCCACCCAATATAAGGGATCAGGGAGTGACAGAAGGTTCAAGACTGCTAGAAAAAAGAGCCATCCAGGAAGTTCCCGCAGACCAAGTAGGATCCGGAACTTACTCAAAATTCTTTTTAGTGCCCAAAAAACAGGGGACTGGAGACTAATTCTGGATCTCAGCAGATTAAAGAAATATGTACAAAAAGAAAAGTTCCGGATGGTAACACTGCAGTCCATTATCCTCTTTATGGGTTAGGACAATTGGATGTGCTCCATAGATCTTCAGTACATGTACTATCATATAAAAATGGACAGACGGTCCAGGAGATTTCTAAGCTTCCGGCTAGGGGCCAGTCATTACCAGTTCAGAGCTCTGCCCTTTGGTCTCACCACAGCCCCCAGGGTGTTCACCAAATGCATGGCAGTAGGTACAGCTCACCTGAGACGTCTAGGATTCCAGGTGTTTCCTTATCTAGATGACTGGCTCCTCACTGCTACCACCAAGCAACAACTTATAGAGGCACGAGATTACACCATCACATCCTGTGCTCAACTAGGCATCACAATAAACTTTGAAAAATCTGCCTTGTTGCCCTGTCAATCTGTTACATACATAGGAGCAGAGCTAGAAACAAGACAAATGATTGTAAAATTGCCTCAGGAAAGAGTTTCCATTATTCGACAGCAGGTGTCACTTCTCCTGAGGAGCAAAAGAATTCAAGTCAAATATGTAATTCAAGCTCTAAGGTCCATGGCGGCAGCCTTTCTTCTAGTTCACTTAGCACGCTTTCACATGAGAATCCTTCAGTGGCTTCTTTTCACACAATGGTCCTTCCAGGAATTACCCATGTCTCACATGATGCTAATTACGGAATCTTGCAAAAGACACCTTTCCTGATGGATGGTCTCCCCACTAGTGACTCAGGGTAGACTTTTCATGGAATCCCTGATAGGGTGGGGGGGCATTATCTAGGGAAGACAGTCCAAGGCACGTAGAAACCTCATGAGTACCACTTGCACATCAACGTCCTGGAGATGACAGCGGTGGTCCTAGCATTGCAAGCTCTTCAAGACTCTCTCCCTGCCAGGACTATTGCAAGACAGATGGACAACATGTCAGTGGTTTGGTACATCAACAAACAGGGTGGAACCAGGTCTTACCCCTTGTGTGGAGAGGCCCTCAGACTGTGGAAATGGGCGATTTCCTCCCAACGTTTTCTGACAGCAACGCATATCCCTGGGAAATCCAACGTAATAGCGGACAGGCTCAGCAGGGCTATCCTCATGCCGCACAAGTGGTCTCTGTAACAGGAAATTGTGGATCTTATTTTCCGCAAATGGGGTCAGCCTTGCTGTGATCTCTTTGCCTCTCCCCTCAACAACAAATGCAGCAGGTACTTCTCCCTTGTTCCTCCTCCAGGTCAGACACCCAGGGATGCTCTAGTCCACGATTGGCCCCAGGGACTCCTTTATGCATTTCCCCCCTTCCCCCTAATTCCAAAAGTCATTCAGAAAGCAAAATTGTTGGGTTGCAAGATGATCCTCATTGCCCCATATTGGCCTCGACAGATTTGGTTTCCCTTCCTTAACCCCCCACCTTCTAGCCCAGCCTTGAGTTCTGGATCCAGTGTTGGACCTTTTGATTCATCAGTCAGGTGGGTTACACCTATCCCTCCAATCTCTCAAGCTCACAGCTTGGTTACTCCACTTCCAATCTTAGCCAGGCTCCCCAATATTTCCCTAGCAGTGCGTGATATTATTGTTTCCTCCCATAAGACAACTACAAGGAAAGTCTATGCTAGCAAATGGAAAAGATTCCCTTACTGGGCAGAATCCAGGAATTTAGATCCTTTTACAGCTCCAGTACACAAAATTTTGGATTTCTTAGCAGAACTGTTTCAATCGGGGGCAGCTGCTGCTACCATCACAGTACAACTAGCTGCCATTTCAAATTTACAATCGGAGTTTTTAACTCAAGCATAATGTCTCACAAACTCTGTTAAGGCCTTCATGAGAGGTACATCTCTACTCAGACCACCAGTGAGAGAGCCTCTTCCACCTTGGGATCTCAGTTTGGTTCTGGCCTCCTTGATACTGCCACCCTGGACAAAAAGATCTTCCAGCAAGACCCAAAGGTCATTCAACCAGGTCAGTAGCTACTTAAGTAGCTTTTCAGTCTAGATTGCCCATAGATTCAATTTGTGGTGCAGCTACGTGGGCAGAACCTCATACATTTATTTCTCATTACAAAGTAGATGTGGTCTCCTGTGGCAGGGCTTCCTTTGGTTCCACGGTTCTGTAGAGTCTGTTCCAATGAGCCACCCAGGATTGATGTGCTAGAGATGGTGTCCCATCCAGCAAGAACGAAGGCGAGATTGGACAACTTAACATACAGAAGTTATGTACCTACCATAAGGTTCCATGTTAGTTGTCCTTCATCTCGCCTATCTTCTTGCGTCCCTCCCTCCTTCCCCTTTCCTTGAGCATTGAGAGGAGTTTTTCAATGGTTTCACTGGCTAACTTGTTTTGTTCTTAGTTGCCTCCCAAGCAAACCATGACAATTTACTGTATATCCAGGTTTAATAATAATGGATTATCTTCTATGATTATGTCTAGTGTGAGCTATCTCAAACGAGATCTGGGTAGCTGACGCTGGGCATTCTGGGATAAGGGGTAGCCTCGAGCCAGTAAAAAGCTCTCAAGCTATAGAAAGTGGCCGAGTCGGAGCCAAGGATCAGCTCCAAACCCATCCAGCAAGAAGGAAGGTGAGATGAAGGACAACTAACGTGAAACGTTATGGTCGGTACATAACTTCTTTTTTTACATCCCAAACATGTTTTATGAAGAATCTGCATATACTTTTCAGCCAAACTAATGAATTAGCTAAGTTTTGAATAAATACAAAAACTAGCATTATATGCAGTTGTGGAATGTACCACTCTTAAACTATGGTATAATTATTTTCTTACCTCTGGAAAAAATAGACCAAAAATGGGTGCATTTTCATATAACATCTTCTTATAATATTTGGTATATTAGCTGTAACATAAAATGTATAATCTGAAATGTTCTGGAAATGCATATAAGCTGTCACGTGCTCCAGCCAGGTAATTATTAAAGAGCTGATTTCTCATTCAGCTCCATGATATTCAAACTGCTAGAGCAAGAAACTGTTATACCCCTCTATGCCATTCCCATCCCTGCCAACCCCAACAACAACCTTGGACATCATTACAGCTTCAGTATTTCAGTTTCCAAACTCTGTCAACACTCCTCTAAATTAAAAGATGTCTCACCCTATATTAAATTCAAACTCCAGTTTACATTCTATCTCATTTAACAAAGGCAATGCAACGCCTTAATTCAGGCCACATTACTTAACTCTACTCATACGGTATACCAGCTTTTCATCCTGTTGCTTTAACAGCTCCGCTTACTGCTGAATCAAACTGTGTGTGTGTGTGTGTGTGTGTGTGTGCATGCGTGCGAATGTATCTACCTCTATCAATACACACACACACACATATCATTTAATCAATTATACAGAACCGTTACCTCAGAACGGGCCAGACAAAAAATTATTACCTGTCCCAAATATCACATTGAAAGACTTGCTAGACTACGGAAGGTTAACAGAAATTTGAAAAGAGAAGGTCACAGCATTAGGAAATTATAGCCTTAAGCAATCAGTGGTGAACAGATTTGCAACCTTAAGAAGTTTAAGTTTCCTTTTGACAAACAGGAGAAATACTGACAGTATTTGTTTCTTGTAATATTAACAGCACTAAGCAATTCAGAACATTTGAAAATATTCCTATGATTGAAAACTGCTTTTCAGTTCAAACAAATAGTAAGGTATCAGAATAACAAAGAGTTTTAAGAATAAGTAATAATACATGCTGCATATTATGTTGTTTATCATAATGCAGCATGTTAAGTTGTCTATCTCGCCTTCATTCTTGCTGGATGGGTTCGGAGCCGACCTCGGCTCCGACTCGGCCACTCTAAAGCTCGAGAGTTGGTTCCACCGGCTCGAGGCTCCCCTTATATCCCACAATGCTAGGCGAGAGTTACCTCAGATCTCGTTTGCCGCTACAGCTACCGAGGTTGGTTTTCTACCGGTTCTTGGTAAGTGACTTTTTCTTGTGTAATTTAGTCTATCAAAACCCCTTTAATTTTAATATTTTTACTTATTTCCCTTAGTTTAGAGAATTTTTTACCCTCTAAAAATTCCCGTTTTTTTCCCTCAAGAACTTTAGGTTCTTCCCTTGGGCCTACAGGCCTTTTCTCTTCCCTAGTGGAGTGTGTGTATTATTTAAAAATCCTAGTTAGTGGTTTTTATTATAATTTAAAATTGACAGGGTGTAATTAGTGTGTTTGTGTGTGTGTTTGTTTACACCTGTTTAAAAAATGTCTAAGGAAGCAAAGGTCTCCGGATTCAAGAAGTGTGATGCGTGCTGTCAGAAAATGTCTCTGACAGACGCTCACACTTCTTGTGTCTACTGTCTGAGGCCTTTGCACCTGCAGGACTCCTGTGCTGTGTGCCATGGCTTCAGCCCCAGGGTCCTGCAGGAAAGAAAAAATAAATTGATATTAAGAGGCTTACTCAAGCCAGAGGATTCCCTTTCTGTTTCTACAGGGAAGCCCTCTAAGGCATCTAGGTCTTCGGCCCGACAACTGAGCCGAGACCTAAGGTTTCTCAACCTCTGCCTTCATCGGCTCCGCTGGAGCCGATAAGTCTCAGTCCACAGTTTCTGTGCCTCGCCGCCGGAGCCGAGGTAGTAGAAGTTCCCGTGTCGGCTCCGACCAGACCTTCGGAGCCGACAACTAGGAAGAGGTCCAGGTCACCATCTCTTGGCTCCGTTCATTCGGCTCCAGGATCTCCCCTGCTGTCTGAACGGAGCCAAAGATCTCACTCCTCTAGGTCATCGAGGCTGTCGGATCATGACCTTCAGAGGGTAGTGAGTCGACTTCTTAAGTCCGAGGCACTGGCCCAGATGCTTCAGAGCCCGACTCATCAGTCGATGCCTGCCCCGTCCATCAACATATTCCTCCTTCGACTCTCTTGAGCTCGGAGCCGGGTCGCGGAACCGAGACTGTGATAGCGCCGGAGCCGATACAATTGTCTTCGCCCGCTCGGCTCCGCTTTTCTTCCTTGGAAGAATCTCGGCGCCGGACTTCCCTCGTCGGCTCGAGGGGAGTGGCATCGACCCTTGTCCGACCCCCTCTCCCTTCGGTGCTTCGGCGCTGGTGAGTTCGGCTCCGACATCGCCTCGGAGCCATCACTGTCGGTGCCGAGGGGTTCTTAGCTTTCGGAGCGGGACCTCTGGCTCTGCCTGACAGGGGTGCATTCGAGGTCATGCGGAGTGTGTTAGAGCCTGGCTCTACTCCACAGTCGGCTCCATCCGCCTCCCTCTACAGTGCCTCAGGTTAAGTCGACTCACTCCCTCATCCCGGACCGCAGAGAGCCAGCTCCTCAGGAACCCCTGTGGGATTTCATCCTCTTCCGAGGCCTATCCTGATTTGGCAGAAGAGCCCCCTCGGAAGAGGAAGTGTAAGAGGAAACACATTGACTCACCTGAGTCCATCACGTCAGACACAGATTTGGATGATTCTGAGGGTTCCCCCCGTTCCCCTTCTGAAGATGTCTCATTTGCAGACATTCTGGAGATCCTGAAACAGAGGGGAAATTGGCCAGCCCTCAACCCTTCGGAAGACGAATCTGTGTATCTTGAGGCGTTTGGCTCTCGTCCTTCCACCTCCTGGGTGTCCCCCCCCCTTGACCCCCTCATGCAGGTGGTTGCTAAGAAGGCATGGACGGCTCCTGATTCAGTGGACCCCACTCCCAGGAGACCTTCCAAGTTCATAACGGCACCAGCAGACAAACAATTCTTAACAAAAGGAGTTTCTGTGGATGCTATGGTGGTAGCTGCTGCCACTAAGAAGGAGCTAGCTGATCCTTCAGTACCTGTCCATCCACCTAACAAGGAATCTAGGTCCATGGACAGGTACGGGAAGCGGATGTTCTCTTCAGCGACATTTACCATGCGTTCGCTGAACTACCTGTGTCATTTTACTCGTCTTCAAAGGGACTTGATCAAGGAAGCGAGTGAGATGTTAAAGGACCCGACAGCTGCGGGTTTCCAAGATAAGATGAACACGCAGCTGGCTACCCTTAACTCCATAACCAACTCCTCCATGCGCCTTCTTTCTTACGCGGCTGATGGAGCGAGCAGAGCCGCAGGGACAGGTGTGGCCTTACGTAGGCATGCCTGGATGCGGCTATGCAATTTTATGGACCCTTCAAGACGTCTTTCACTAACTCCCCGTTCGATGGATCATCCCTCTTGGTCCTCAAGTGAAAGAAACCTTGACTAGGTGCGAAACTGATGGCAAGACCCTTTCTGCCGGCGGAGTCTGTTTTTCTACTCCTTCTAGGCCTTACCCCAAAGGCCAGAAAGGTGGAAAGATGTGGTTCCGTAAACAATCTCAAGTGACTTCGCCTGACGACAGAGTCGCTTCTGCCAGAGGCAGAGGCGGAATAACAATGGTAGACGCCGCCCTAGGGGCAGGGGGTCCAGAACCAGGGCAATCGGGAAGCCTTCCTGACAAGCCCTTTCAGCATCCCTGAGGTGTTGCCCGACTGCCCATCTTCGGAGGCAGTCGGGAAGATTGTCACTGTACCCAGAAGCCTGGCTATCCCTGACTCAAGACAAATGGGTACAGTCCATCATTTCAAGGCTATTCTATCCCCTTTCTTCACATTCCAAATCAGTCAAAAATCCCTTCCAGATGTTCCACCCGCTCAAAGGGATCTAGCGGTTTTGGAGATTTCAAAACTGCTTGCAAAAGAGCAATTCAGCCAGTTCCAGCAGACCAGCAAGGATCCGAATCTACTCAAGGTTCTTTTAGTTCCAAAGAAAACAGGGACTGGAGACCAATTTTGGATCTCAGTGTCTTGAACAGATCAGTCAAGAAAACAAGATTTCGGATGGTCACGCTGCAATCCATCCTTCCCCTTTTGGGCAAAGGAAACTGGATGTGCTCTATAGACCTTCAGGATGCGTACTATCACATAAAAATGAACAGACGCTCCAGAAGATTCCTCCGCTTCAGGCTGGGAACCAGTCATTTTCAGTTCAGGGCCCTGCCCTTTGGTCTCACCACTGCCCCCGGTGTTTACCAAATGCATGGCAGTGGTGGCTTCTCACCTGAGACGACAAGGATTCCAGGTGTTTCCATATTTGGACGACTGGCTCCTCACAGCTCCCACTAAGCATCTCCTTCTGATGGCCAGGGATTACACTTTTCGCTTGTCAAAAGCTGGGTATTTCAATAAATTGCGAAAAGTCTGTTTTGTCGCCTTGTCGCACTATTACCTACATAGGCTAAATCTAGATACAGTAAACATGTCTGCAGACTAACACATCAGAGAATAACAGACATTCACAAACTGGTATCACTCCTTTTCAACAACAACAGAATCAAAGCCAGGTTAGTTCTGAAAGTGTTGGGAATTATGGCAGGCCATACCTGTGCTTCCATTAGCCAGATTCCACATGCGGATCTTTCAATGGATGCTCTTTACTCAATGGTCATACCAGCAACTTCCAATGTCTCACACCATTATGATCACGCAAGCGTGCAAAAATCATCTCATGTGGTGGATGTCTTCCCTCAGGTCTTGTGGGGAAGACCCTTGGTTCCACCTCCTCCGGTTGCTACTCTGACACCGGATGCCTCCCTGATCGGGTGGGGGGGGCATTATCAGGGCAGGACGGTCCAGGGCACATGGCAACCAAACGAATGCCACTTGCACATAAATGTTCTGGAGATGAGAGCAGTGCTTTTAGCGTTGCAAGCCCTTCAAGACTCTCTTCCCTTGGGAACGATTGCAATCCAAACAGACAATATGTCTGTAGTGTGGTACATCAACAAACAAGGCGGAACCAGGTCATACCCCTGTGTCGAGAAGCACTCAGACTGTGGCAATGGGCGATTTCTTCTCAGCGGTTTCTGATAGCAACGCACATCCCGGAAAGTCCAATCAAATTGGACAAGTTGAGCAGAGCTATACTCATGCCTCACGAGTGGTCTCTGAAAGACTCTGTAGTGAGAGAAATTTTTCTCAAGTGGGGTCAGCCTTGCTGCGATCTTTTTGCTACTCCCCAAAACAGCAAGTGCAGAGAATTTTTCACTCTATTCCCTTTACCAGGCCAACCCAGCAGAGACGCTCTAGTCCAAGTTTGGCCCCGGGACTTCTGTATGCATTTCCTCCCTTCCCACTAATCTCTCAAGTGATACAGAAAGCTATCGCTCAGAAGGCCTCATTGATCCTCATTGCTCCTTACTGGCCTCGACAAGTGTGGTTCCCCTTTCTACATCGTTTTCTTTTGAGCGACCGTGGAATCTGGACCTAGTTCCAGATCTTTTGATCCATCAGTCGGGTCAGTTTCATCGCTCCCTCCCCTCTCTGAACCTCACTGCTTGGTTCCTCCAGTTCCAACCTTAGCCAGGCTTCCTCAATTATCTCACTCTGTTAGAGATATTTTGATAGCTTCCCATAAATCTTCCACTCGGAAGATTTATTTGAGTAAGTGGAAACGCTTCACATATTGGGCTCAAGGAAAGGACATAGATCCTTTCACTGCTTCCATCCAATTAGTCCTTGATTTTCTAGCTGAACTCTTCCATGCAGGTTCATCTCCCTCTACACTTAAAGTTCAATTGGCAGCTATTTCTAACTTTCATGTGGGTATTTCTGAATCTGCCTTAATGTCCCACAAGCTTTGCAAAGCCTTTTTGAAAGGAGTTTTTCTACTCAGACCTCCTATAAGAAATCCTCCTTCTCCTTGGGACCTAAATTTAGTTCTTGCTTCTTTGATTCTCCCCTTCGAACCTGCAGTCTCCTGTTCTTTAAAATTATTATCATGGAAGACTCTTTTTCTGGTAGCTATTACATCAGCTAGAAGAGTTTCAGAGCTTCAAGCACTCAGCTGTCGTCCTCCTTATCTTTTGTTTCATAAGGACAGAGTATCCTTACGAACTAACCCGTCCTTTTGCCTAAGGTGGTCTCGACGTCAAATCTAAATCAAAGCATTGATCTACCTGTCTTTTTCCAGAATACTCCAATAGGTCTGAACAAAAATTACACTGCCTGGATGTTCACCGTCAATTGAGGTACTACTTGGATAGAACAAAACAGTTCAGAAAATCTGATCAGCTGTTTGTCTCCTATGGAAAGCAGAAAGGGACTTTCAGTTTCAAAGGTATCATTATCCAGATGGCTAACATCTTTGATTTCCCTTGTATATGAAATTAGACATCAAAAGCTGCCTGATAAACCTAAAGCCCATTCCACCAGAGCTTTGGCTACTTCTTTAGCCTTCCAAGACAGACTGCCTATTGACACCATTTGTGCAGCGGCTACTTGGGCTACTCCTCACACTTTCATTTCTCATTATAAGTTGGATTTAGCTTCTAGGCATAGAGCTAACTTTGGTTCCACTGTTCTCAGGAGTCTGTTCCGTTAGGCCACCCGGGACAAGGTGCTAGGGACGGTCCCATCCAGCAAGAATGAAGGCGAGATTGACAACTTAACATATAGCAGTTATGTTCTTACCATAACGGTCCATGTTAGTTGTCTTCTTCTCGCCTTCTTCTTGCGTCCCACCCTCCTTCCCCCTGGCCTGGACAGACCTAGAGGAGTTGTGATTGTGACCTCTCTTTCTACCACCTCTTTCTTAGACATATGCTATTATGCATATTTCCTGGTTCAGGATGTAGGTCACCCTTCTTTCTTCCTGTTGTTAGAGGTGGACTCTGTTTACAGTTATACTGTTACTATTATAAGCTGGGGTTAGCTTACAAACGAGATCTGAGGTAACTCTCGCCTAGCATTGTGGGATATAAGGGGAGCCTCGAGCCGGTGGAACCAACTCTCGAGCTTTAGAGTGGCCGAGTTGGAGCCGAGGTCGGCTCCGAACCCATCCAGCAAGAAGAAGGCGAGAAGAAGACAACTAACATGGAACGTTATGGTAAGAACATAACTTCTATTTTTCTAACCTTTGTCTGGCAGCTAGTGCAGAGATTAATGTTGCAAACTGGAGTTCCTTTGGTAAAGGGTTTGATTCCCTCAGCCCTTATTTGCCTACTGTGTGACCCTGAGCAAGTCATTTAACCAAACATTGTTTCCTGGTCTCCCCTGTAAAGGGAATGTTTGTCCAGTGGGCCTACCTGGTTAACAAATTGGTATTATTATTAAGCCTTATTACTTTTACATTTTATATGTACTTTTAAAATAACATGTTCTGAAGTTTTGTACTTTTCTCATTTTATAAAATTAATTCAACATTTAAAAAATTGACAATATAAATGTACAACTGCTATGTACGATAAACTAAAGTCTTTTTTAATACCTAACCCATACATACCATCAATTAATAGGAAAAAGACTATCACTCCCTCAACAGCAACAGACTACAGGCTACTGGCAGGGGCGGCTCGTGCTATCGGACTGCAGGACTGCAGCCCTCCCACCTAGAAACAAAAGAAATTATAACTGCAAAACATAAAATTTATTTTGAGTACCAGAGTTTTTCACACATGCGCAAACACACAGACTGCCCCGCAATCTCTGTGAACTCTGACTGCCTGAGTCAGCAGTCCAGATATAGGGAAGGTGTTTTCTGCCCCGTAGATGCCCAGGAATCTGTGCGGTAGACCGCACAGAACAGAGGAGCTCCAGACTGCTTGATCCGCAGGCAGGACCAATCGGGAGAGAGGTGAGGTTAAGCTGTCGCAGGACCAATCAGGAGAGAGGTAAGTACTAAGTTAGCTCTTGCAAGGAAGCGTTGACGAGCGCGGGTTTTGAGGTTTGCTGCTCTTGCAGGGAAGGGTGTTGATCGAGCGTGGGTTTTGAGGTTTGCTGCTCTTGCAGGGAAGGGTGTTGAAGTTGAGCGCAGAGAGAGGTAAGTAAGTTTTAAACTCTTGCAGGGTGTGTGTGTGTATTAGGTTATGTTTATTCATAAATAGTCCAGTCATATGATCATCATTTAGCAGAATGTTTTTGCTATTCAAAACACGAAAACAGATACCTCAGAATCTACTTGTTCACCAGTATATGGGAGCTTCCTAGCAAGGAAATGCTAAGTATTTATTATATTTATAACGAGCGCACAGAATAAGGTAAGGTTGCTCCAGCACAAGGCAATTTTAATTAAAAGACATTGATGGGGAGATGACAGGTAATTAGTTAGAATGTGAACAGGGTGACCAACCTGGTAAAGAAAACAAAGGATTTTAAGCTACTTTAAAAAGTAGAGCTGTCAATAATGGCCTTACAGAAACACACTTAACCTGCGAAGAACACCTAAAACTAAGGAACTGAGGTCTAAAGGTATTGGCTAAATCTGATTACAGAGGAGCAAGAAGAACAGGTATAGGAATTCTAATACATCAGGTTATACCGTTTGAAATCATAGAGTACAGGATGAAAAAGGCAGATATGCGATGATGCTGAACTAATAAATGCGGCAGCAGTTTATATCACAGTTTAAACTAAAATTCTGAGATTTGAGGAATAATAGAAAAAATATTTAGATTACATGAGAGGCTACTCCTAGTAATGGGTGATCAGAATCAAGTACAGATTACATCAGACGCTTGTGATAGTACTCCAAGAAGAAGTCTAAAGCACTTCTAAAACAAGTGGGGATTGTTGACATATGGAAAACACTTAATACATCGCAAGAACACCAGGGTTATTTTTACTGTTCAAACCCTAGCTGCACCTAGCTGTACATGGTCTAGATTAAGCAGAAGGTATATACACCATGACTATGTACACGTAACACAGCACATAGAGGAAGGTACTACCCTTCTACCTGATCACGCCCTTTGAACCTACTGTTAGCCAATCCATATCCTGAGACCGCTAGAAGACACTCGGACTTCCTTGTCTAAAATTAGATAGATATGAAATATTTAAAGAAATTTAATAGAAGATCAAACCAGGTTATTACCATTATTAGAAATGACTGGTCTATATTATCACCAGTTTCTGAGATTAAGAATGTAGTGAGTGATAGGCCACAATTTATCATTAAAAGAAATAGAAATTTAGAAGAACAGCTTTGCTGTAAGGATATACCTAGAATGAAAGTAGCTCACATAATGACAAATTATACTGCTCCATGCTATAATTGTCAGTTTTGTGTGTATATATAACAATGGATAATATATTTAAACATCCAGTGACAGGGAAGGGATATAGATTTAGATGTTTTGCTTCTTGTAACTCAATAGATGTAGTTTTTTTAGTGACATGCTGTAAATGTACTGCATTTTATGTAGGTAAAAGTAATAAAATGTTGAAAGAACATATGTGTTCCCATTGATTTGATACTATAAGGGAGTTTGCTACCAGTGCACGTTTTAAACATATGGTAATGACGGATAGAAGCCATAGTTTTAAATTTAGGGTACTTCAGAAAGTTTATATTTCACCTAGGAGTGGAGATATCATCACACACACACATGTGTGTGTGTGTGTGTGTGTGTGTGTGTGTGTGTGTGTGTGTGTGTGTGTAAAATGCCAGTCAAATTAAGACACTAATCATATTGTCTTTGGTCATGATGCATGTCACACATCTGACACAATTCAACTTAAATTGTACTTGATGAGACATAATAGGCAAAAACAGTATTTCACATGCATTTTCTTTACCCTTGAAAATGCCTGTGTGCCTCGTGGGTTCTTCCTTTGAGTACATAACAGGTTTGTCAGTCTCTTTTTTTTAGATTTGACAGTCCCCATCACTCAAAACTTTCATCTTCCAAAATGTAATGTACTTGAATTGGTAATGGCAATTTTCTTTGCATCTGGGCACCCTGTCATTATCACATTTTTAAAAAATTTGTAGTTGTAAATCATGGTCTATATGATCGTCCTTACATAAATTAAATCCAGTAAATCAGCATTTTTGTCGCAAAATATATAGACATTTGAATTGAAGTTTTTATTTTCTTTTGGTGAACCTGAATTTGCACTTTTCATATGCGTTATAAAATGGCCTATGCAAATCAGTGAATAACAGTCTCTGCAAGCATGCAAATAATTGGCTTGATAAACATGGGAAAATATCCTCTGCAGGTCTGTGAAGTATTGCCTTTGTGACCATGTGAGTCATGCTGACAGACTGTATTGTGCTCTAGAATGCACTGCACTTACAGCTGCTTATTTTGAACTTGATTTATCATGCTCAATTGCTCACAAGCAGACCTTCCCAATATATTTAACATACTGACACTACTCAAAAGAATCTATTGCACTCTCTTGTTTTTATACATACAGCATTCCTGTCTTTGACTAATTCATTTCCACAGATATCACACAGCTTTAGGGAATCCTGTCTGAGAGAAAAAGCTTCCCTTTTCAGCCTTAACTTGAGTCTGCATCAACTATCTTCACCTTTTTAATGCACGTCTTATGACATGCCTTAAAATATACATGTTTTAATACACTGCTTCTATGCTCCCTTTTAACACATAGTGGTGGGTAAAGGGACTTGGTTGCAGCTTTGTAAGCGCAGCTTAGCCTCAACATGGAGATGGCAGAAGTTATGAAATGTGAAGTTAACAACATTCTGTATAGAGATTCCACTGTAAGCACCAATTTCAAAGGTTTTTCATTTGGCATCTTAGACATAACCCCTCAGGATATCAGAGGTGGGGCTTGGGAAAATAAATTGAATATAAGGAATTATACTGTCAACCTACATTGGATGCCAGTACCCCATCTGGTATCAGTGAGATGGTTTCTGTTACTCCAGTGCTAAAACTAAGAGCTGCTAAGCTGTTAAAGAGTAGAATTATTATTAAATATAGTTTTTATCCAGGCACTGTGTTATGTTTTTAATTCTTTTTTACCTTTTTTTGCATGGTAGGGGCAATTCATTTTATCATTTAATAGTATGTTTTAAAAAATATTTTTAAAACTTCAATCAGTTCATTTCATTAATAACTTACTACTTTATTATTTATTATTTTTCTTTGGTATTATATTTGTTCCACCTACAACATTCATTATTGAAGTAGGTTTACATTTTTATAGAACAGAGTAAATAAGGGAGCCATCTTTAAAATTGTCTTTTCTATGAATATTATATAGTGCTTACATTTTATAAGGTATGTATGCTTATTGCAAAAGACTGATGTCATGTTTATTTATTTTCTGTAAGGTTAAAGACTTGGAAGAACTTCTGCTGCCCTAAGGTCCTTTATTTTTTGGCAGTTTCCAGGAAATGTCTCACAGGTTTAGCACTTTCTAATTAAGCCTGCCATTTTTTAGCATTAAAGATGTACAATGCAACACTGTGTCATGATATGTCAGGGTAACTGTACTGGCAAGAAATGTCAAAGCAAGATAATCTATTATTTTTGCTGTTACAAAAATAGACTCATTGTGTATGCATTGCTTGGTCATATGCAGTTAGCTCAGGGAGAGCCATAAATGCATTATTTGTAGGGAATGGTTCAGGGGTTTAATAAGGACTACTTATAGGGACACTGCTGCTACAGAGTTTTATTTTTTTGGGAGGGGGGTATTTTTTTGAAATGCTATTTGGTCAAAGCATTCCTTTAGAGCATACATCATACCTTAAGTCTGTTTTCACCAATACAGTACATACTTGAATGCAGTGCACGTCACCTGCTGCTATACATGTTTTATGTGTTTGTGAACTACTTCTCATATATGCATACCTACATAAAATGGGATGTGATACTATAAGACTAAAGCTTGTGGGGTTGTAGGGTTGTAGTCTCCCAGTTTTTTTTCACTGTCTTGCTACAATACAGCCTCGGACTCGGTGCACCAGGACTTGCCATTCTCATTCAGAGAAGTGAGAGAGCTGTGTGAGGAAAGAAGTTATTTATTTTATTTAACATTTGTTTTACCAGGATAAATCTGACTGGACAACAGGTGTCCATTTTCAGCGGAGTCCTAGGGAGAAAAGCTCCAAGAAGTTACAAGGTGAAATACATAGGTTAATGAAGAGTGACAGTAGACTGCAATAATAGTAGTTGGATAACAAGTGGTAAAATGCTAACATATGAGGCAGAAAACAGTTAAATGCAAAAACAAACTCATAGTGCAGTCAGGAGATCACAAGTCTTACAATAGTTGTATAATATGGGAACATGAGGTACCCAGAAGTAGGTACATATTTACAAAATGTACAATGCACATAGGTGGTAGTAGAATGTAAGCATCAGAGGTAGAGATACTCAGGCATGAACCCTGTATCTTGGATGCAGGTGGCAAGGACCTGAATTCCCTACCCACCACTATTTGTAAAAAATGCAGATTTTTGCCTAATATTTGTTCTGTTCCTCATAAACTCTGTGGTTTCTGTATCTTCATTTTTCCTTGCAAAGGTTTATAGTGCAGTGGTGCACTGGTAGAATTGTTGCCTGACAGCTACAGGTTCTCTGGTTTGATTGTTGGCTGGGGTGTCTTCTGTGTGGAATCTGCATGTCCTCCCATCCCTTACAAAGATGTGTCTGGAGTGTTTCTCCCTGTTCTGCTGAAAATTGGCTTTATTTTGTTCCAAGTCAGACTATTTTCCTGGTTAACAAATGTTTAAAAATAACAGGCATTTGAATTTCAGACTTCATATTCTTCCGAAAGTACATGGTAAAACAAAACCTTTTATTCTAGCAATTGTCTAAGTTTATAACATGGATATTTGAAATTTGCCCATATTTTTGGGAATGTATTCCTCCATTATTGGCCTCATCCAGGTATTTTGTGCTAAGGTTGAGAGCTATGCTAGAACTGAATTCACTGAATGTTTGGGGGCTGTATTCCCCCCATTACTGGCTTTGTCCACATGATGTTAATTTGTCAATCTCGCCTTCATTCTTGCTGGATGGGTTCGGAGCCGATCCTCGGCTCCGACTCGGCACTTGCTTAAGCTTGAGAACTCCTTTTACCAGCTCGAGGCAACCCTATATCCCATGATGCAAGGCGGAACTACCTCAGATCTTGTTTGCCGCTTAGCGAAAGAGGTCTCCTTTGCCAGCTGAGGTAAGTTGATATTGTCAAAAAGCTTAGTTAGGGATTTATTTCTCCCTTTTTCCCCCTTTTTTATAGTGTGTAGTGTTTCTACAGCCCACCCTATTTCCCTTATAGTTAAAAAGTTTAAATTCTTTTTATAATTGTAAAACAGTTTTTAAGTTAGGCCTAGACCCCATTGGTTAATCCCTACCTGTGTGTCTGTGTGTTTGGGGATTAATTGTGTGTTTGTTGGGGATTGTGTGACTTTCTTCCTCTAGGACTATGTCTAAGGAAGGCAAGGTTCAGGCTTAAGAAGTGTGACTCGTGCTGTCAGAAAATGTCTCTGACAGACGGTCACACTTCTTGTGTTTACTGCCTGGGGCCTTTGCACCTGCAGGACTCCTGTGCTTTGTGTCACTCTTTAGCCAGAGAGTCCTGCAGGAAAGGAGGAATAAATTGATCCTCCATGGCGCACTTAAGCCAGAAGGTTCTCCTCTAAAACAGGGTCTAGTAAACCTTCTAAGCCACCTAAGGTTCAGGCTACAGTATCCAAGCCTCCTCGGTGGCTCCGCCTGTTGAGCCGAGATCGCCCGCTGGAGCCGATCTTTCTGCTTCAAGTAGTGCGCTCGCACGATTGGTTCCGACACCCGTTCTACTGTGGCCTTGTCAGCTCCGGCTGGAGCCGACACCTTATCCAGCATTGGAGCTGAGAAACCTTCGGCTCCATCTGGAATTCAGGGGACTTCGGCTCCGATGACTTCGTCCCGAAGAGATCTCGGTCCCTTCTTGGGAGTATCCACTGCCCGGGTCCTCTTTTGTCGGAGTGGAGCCATCGGAGCCGATCTTCGAGATCTTCCAGGCTGTCTGAACACGACTTAGAGAGGGTGGTAAGCAGGCTGTTAAAGTCGCAGGCACTGGCCCAAATGCTCCATAGCCCGTCTCAACAGACTTCGGCTATTGCTTCACCCCTTGAACTTCCTCCTCCGACTCCCCACCAGAGTTCGGAGCCGGAGCTTCTCGGGACAGAGACTGTTTTGGCGCCGGAGCCGATACATCCTTTGGCTCCGTCATCTTTGGCTCCGATCTCCTCCTTGAGACCATCCTTGGAGGGATCCGTCGCCGGTTTCCTTGTCGGCTCCAAGGGGCTAGTGGCATCGGACCCTTGTCCGACCCCGCCTCCCTCTCGGGCTTCGCTTTGGTAAGCTCGGCACCGACATCGGCCTCGGAGCCTTCCCTCTCAGTGGAGCCGGGAATTCCTGTGTCCTCGGAACGGGGATATTCCGGTCTCCCGGGGAGGGGAGCCTTTGAGGTGATGAGGAGTGTCCTGGCTACTGAGCCAGGTCAACGGTCCATCCCTCTAGCTCCTCCCTCTTCGGTGCCTGTGGACACCTCTTGCCAGCCTCTTGCTCTCAGGCCCAGGGATCCATCGCCCCAGGTTTCCCCATTGGGAATTTCCTCCTCTTCAGAAGTTTCTCCTGATCCTGCAGGTGAACCCCCTCGGAAGAGGATGTGTAAGAGGAAACACACAGACTCCCCTGAGTCTACTACATCTGATACCGACTTAGATGAGTCGGAGGGTTCCCCACGATCCCCTCTGAGGATGTCTCCTTTTCAGACATCCTTGAGTTCCTCAAACAGAGGGGGAATTGGCCATCCATTGATCCCTCCGAGGATGAGTCGGTATACCTGGAGGCTTTTGGATCCCGACCCTCCACCTCCTGGTGTCTCCGCCTTCGACCCACTTATGCAGGTAGTGGCTCGAAGGCGGGGCAGCTCCAGATTCTGTGGAACCTGTCCCCAGGAGACCATCTAAGTTTATTACGGCCCCTATGGACAGACAGTTTCTTTCCAAGGGCGTCTCTGTGGATGCTATGGTGGTGGCGGCGGCTACTAAGAAGGAACTTGCGGATCCTTCAGTACCTGTGCATCCTCCTAACAAGGATTCTAGGACCATGGACAGGTATGGAAAGCGGATGTTTTCTTCAGCGACCTTTGCTATGCGTTCGCTGAACTACCTTTGTCACTTCACCAGGCTTCAAAGAGATATTCTCAAGGAACTAGGTGAAGTGGTCCAGGATCCTTCTGCTGCTGGGGCTCAAGAAAAGATTGTCTCACAGCTAGCAATCCTGAATTCCTTATCCAACTCCTCCATGCGGCTCATATCCTATGCGGCCGATGGAGCGAGCAGGGCCGCAGGCACAGGAGTGGCTCTTAGACGCCAAGCCTGGATGCGGCTTTGTAATTTTATGGACCTTTAAGGCGCCCTTCACCAATACCCCTTTGATGGTTCAGCTTTGTTCGACCTCAGGTGAAGGATACCTTGACCAGGTGTGAGCAGGACGGTAAAACTCTTTCTGCCGTTGGAGTCCATTTTTCCACCCTTCTAGACCATATCCCAAGGGTCAGAAGGGAGGGAAGATGTGGTTCCAAAGCCCAAGGAGCTACATCGACACACGTGGTCAGTTTACCCCCAGAGGCAGAGGGGTAACAATAACAGACGCCCCTAGAGGCAGGGGGTCCTCAGAACCAGGGCAACAGGGAGTCTATTCCTGAGAAGCCCTTTCAGCACCCCTGAGGTGTTGCCCGACTGTCCACCTTTGGAGGCAGTCGGGGAAGGATTTCGCTGTACCCAGTAGCCTGGCATTCCTCTCACAAGATATGTGGGTACAGTCGATCATATCCGAGGGTTACAAAATCCCTTCAAAGGTATCCTTACCTCAACAATCCCTTCCAGACATCTCACCCGGTCAAAGGGATTTGGCAGAACAGGAGGTTTCAAAGCTCCTAGGAAAAGAGCCGCCCAGACTGTGCCGCAGACCAAGTAGGATCTGGCGCCTACTGAGATTCTTTTGGTCCCCATAAGGACGGGAGATTGGAGACCAATATTAGACCTGAGCAGTCTAAACAGATTTGTCAAGAAGGCAAGATTCCGGATGGTCACGCTTCAGTCCATTCTGCCCTTTCTGGGCAAGGACAACTGGATGTGCTCTATAGACCTTCAGGACGATACTATCACATAAAGATTCACAGGCGCTCCAGAAGGTTTCTCCGCTGGCTAGGGACCAGTCATTACCAATTCAGAGCCCTGCCCTTTGGCCTCACTTCAGCCCCCAGAGTGTTTACCAAATGCATGGCAGTGGTCACAGCTCATCTGAGACATCAAGGATTCCAGGTGTTTCCTTATTTGGACGACTGGCTCCTCTCCGCCACCACCAGGTGTCAACTTCTTCAGACCAGAGACTACACTCTGCAGCTTTGCAAGAGTTTGGGGATTTCAGTAAATTTGAAAAATCTTCTCTGCGCCTTGCCAATCTATCACCTTTATAGGCAGAATTAAACACCGTAAAAATGTTAGCCAGACTAACAGATCAAAGAATTCTGGACATCCAAAAATTGCTCGATTCTATTGCAGAGCAGCAAGGTCAAAGCCAGATTGATACTAAAGGTTTTAGGTCTTATGGCTGCGGCCATTGTTCTTCTACCACTGGCTCGCTTCCACATGCGTCTTCTGCAGTGGATGTTATTCACTCAGTGGTCGTACCACAGTCTTCCGATGAGGCACGAAATCTTAGTCACACAATCGTGCAGAACTCATCTGAACTGGTGGATATCTTCCCCTCATCTTCATCAGGGCTGACCCTTTGTTCTCCCTCCTCCAGTTGCCACAGTTACTACGGATGCCTCCCTGATCGGGTGGGGGGGGGCATTATGGTCCACGGGACGTGGCAACCCATAGAATACCATCTGCACATCAATGTCCTGGAGATGAGAGCGGTGCTTTTAACGTTGCAAGCCCTCAACGACTTTCTTCCCACGGGGACTATTGCAGTACAAACGGACAACATGTCCGTGGACTGGTACATCAACAAGCAGGGCGGGACCAGGTCCTATCCGTTGTGTCGAGAAGCTCTCAGACTTTGGCAATGGGCAATCTCCTCTCATCGGTTTCTGATAGCAACACACATCCCCGGCAGGTCCAACCTCTTGGCGGACAGGCTGAGCAGATCCATTCTGATGCCTCACGAGTGGTCTCTCAATCAATCTGTAGTGGATCAGATTTTTCTGAAGTGGGGCACACCTTGTTGCGATCTTTTTGCTACACCCCAAAACAACAAGTGCCCCGATTTCTTCACTCTCTTTCCCCTACCAGGCCAACCCCTGAGAGACTCTCTAACCCAGGATTGGCCCCGGGGACTTCTGTATGCTTTTCCTCCCTTTCCCTTGATTCCACAAGTCATTCAGAAAGCCACCGTTTTGAGGGCCAAGTTGATTCTCATTGCCCCTTACTGGCCTCGACAAATTTGGTTTCCGTCTCTGCATCGTCACCTCCTGGTGCAGCCCTGGCATCTGGAACCAGTTCCGGATATCTTGATCCACCAGTCAGGTCAGCAGCACCGGGCCATTCATTCTCTCAACCTCACTGCTTGGTTGCTCCACTTCCTTCCCTAGCCAGGCTTCCGATGATCTCTGATTCAGTCAGAGACATCTTAGTGTCTTCTTTAAAGTCGTCCACCAGAACTGTTTATGCTAGCAAGTGGCGACGTTTTTCTATTTGGGCAAATTCCAGGAATATTGATCCCTTTACTGCTCCTGTGCATTCTGTTTTAGATTTCCTGGCTGAAGTTTTTCAGTCAGGATCTTCTTCATCTACAGTTAAAGTTCAACTGGCTGCTATTTCCAAATATCATGTTGGCTTGCATGATAATAACATTATGTCTCATAGATTATGCAAAGCCTTTCTGAGAGGAGTTTTTCTCCTAAAGCCGCCGATAAAGCATCCTCCTCCGCAATGGGATCTAAATTTAATGTTGGCATCCTTGATGTTACCTCCCTTCGAACCATCTGCTTCATGTTCTTTGAAATTATTGACCTGGAAAACTATATTCTTACTGGCTGTCACTTCAGCAAGAAGGGTTTCCGAGATTCAAGCTCTCTGCATCCGTCTGCCTTACTTGGTTTTTCATAAGGACAGGGTATCATTAAGAACGAACCCGTCCTTTCTCCCCAAAGTTGTGTCTCAAACCAATATTAATCAATCCATAGATCTACCAGTCTTTTCCCCAAACTATTCTGACAGAGCTGAACAAAAGCTTCATTTTTTGGATGTCCATCGTCAGCTCAGGTACTATTTGCATAGAACGAAACAATTCAGGAAATCGGACCAATTATTTGTCTCCTATGCAGAAAACAGGATAGGTCTTCCAGTTTCTAAAGTGACCTTATCCAGATGGTTGTCTTCCACCATTTCCTATGTGTACTCTCTCAGAGGCAAACAACTACCTTCTAAACCGAAAGCACATTCAACCAGGAGTCTATCCACTTCTGCAGCCTTTCAGGATAGACTACCCATTGATACCATTTGTGCAGCAGCTACTTGGGCCACTCCTCATAACTTTGTCTCTCATTATAAGTTAGACTTGGCCTCCAGAGACAGGGCCAGTTTTGGTTCCACAGTTCTCAAGAGTCTGTTCCATTGAGCCACCCGGGATACAGGTGCTAGGGACGCGGTCCCATCCAGCAAGAATGAAGGCGAGATTGACAACTTAACATTTAGAAGTTATGTACCTACCATAACGTTCCATGTTAGTTGTCTCTCGCCTTCTTTCTTGCGTTCCTCCCTCCTTTCCCCTGGCCTGGACAGATCTTGAAGAGTTCCTATCAGGTTGTTTCCTCCTGAGCCTTCATTTGAGGACTCTTATTATGAACTTGGTTTTCCTAATTATGTTAGGTTAGTCCTTAGCAGGGTAGGTTAGCTACCAAACGAGATCTGAGGTAGTTCCGCCTTGCATCATGGGATATAGGGTTGCCTCGAGCTGGTAAAAGGAGTTCTCAAGCTAAAGCAAGTGCCGAGTCGGAGCCGAGGATCGGCTCCGAACCCATCCAGCAAGAAAGAAGGCGAGAGAAGACAACTAACATGGAACGTTATGGTAGGTACATAACTTCTAATTTTTTGCTAAGAGGTTGAGAGCTATGGTGAGAACTGAATTCACTGAATATGTTTGGCAGCTGTATTCCCACATTGTTGGCTTTTTTCAGATGTTTTTTTTGCTAAGAGGTTGACAGCTATGGTGAGAACTGAATTCACTAAATGGTAGCCATTTAAGTTTGTCTTCCTCTGTTTCAGCTGATTTGGCATAGTGGTATGTTTCTCTGACTGGTTTGCACAGGGTCCCCTGGGTTCAAAACGTGGCAGTAAAATGTATGGTGGTAACACAGCATTTTATTCTAGCAACTTTCCAACATTATACAAACAATGTTTAAAATGTGTCCCTGTTTTTTGGCCTTTTAGCCCCCCCCCCCCTGCCACCAGTAAATTTTGGCTTTTTCCAGATTTCTTGTGCTGCAAAATTCAGAGATACAGCTGAGTGTTGAGTATATGTTACAAGGAGCTGAGAGCTGCAGGGGAACAAAAGTTTAGTGCTGCATATGCTAAGTCTGCTTACATTGTTAATAGCACAGTAGGTAGTGTACTTGCTTTTGATGCAGAAGGCTGTGGGTTCTACTCCCACAGTAGGTAGATACATTGCTGATACTGTACTGTGTTGTAAAGGGGGTGGATGCTGCAGTCCTTTCTGGCAAAGATACCTAGTAACTATGAACCTGTTATCAGTTTGCCATACATTCCCTATTGCGGTATTACTAGCTTATCATTTTTTTAATGCATGCAACATAGGCAATTTATTCTTCAAGGGGAACAGGCACTTTATTTGTAGATGAAACAATAACATATAAAGTTGTTTGCTAGCAGAAACCTCTTTATTAGTTACAGATTTTTTTAATGTGGATTTTACTACTTCAGAGATTGTGCATATTTACTGATACTGGTGGACTATAGAAGGTTGAGTAGACTTTTTATGATGGAAATGTTCTGAATTGGACAGTTCTGTCATTGGTGCATGCATTTTGTTTCATTGTTTACTGAAAAAATATTGAAAACAATAAATTTAAAATGCCCTCTAACAACTGCACTGTATTGTACAAGGAATATAATTTAATACAATCAGGAAAGTGTATCAAAGAGCATATGTATGTTTAATGTTCATGGGGCCTATGATTTGAAAACAGCTGAAAGTTAATCTTTATCTGCTACTGGCAAAATGTATTTTCTTTAAATGTGGGTTTCAATGTTGTTTCAATGAATGTGAGTTTCAAGGGCAGAGAAGTTTTAATGCTAAGTCTATTTTCATTGTGAGACTGCATTGCATTGTTTAGCATATATCTATTAGGGTTTGTACTGTAAAATGCAAAATAAAACTTTCAAACGAAATCCAAATCATTGCAGAAGTAAAGCAGTATGCATATTACAGTGTTTTTAGTAAATGGGGCAAAATAACCAAGGAAAGGGACATTGGAATGGCTGCAGGGGGGAGGCGCCATTCGACCATGATTTTGTGAGGGGGAAGGGTAGCAAACTCAGACAGCCCCTTGCTGAACTATACTTCTCAACTTTCCAGATTTTTGCTTCTTATTTTTGGTTTGTTCCTCATAAAATTTGTAGTTTTCTGGCAAATCATTTAGGAATGAAGTCACTAAATAATGACAGACATTGAGTTTCAGACGTTATAACCTTCAGAAAAATGCATGCTAACGCAAGACCTGTTATTCTATCAAGTGTCTTAAGTTTATACAAGAGCAATTTTTAGTACTGTTTGTATGTTCCCCCAATACATTTATTTGGCCTTGTCCAGATTTCCTGTATTAAGAGGTTGAGAGGTACATGCAAATAAATCGCTTTATAGAATTAGGAATATCCAAACCTCTCAACTGTTCCCAATTTTGGCTCAAAATGTTGCTATTCCCCTAATAATCCCTCTGCAAAATGGCAATTTTGGAAGAAAATGTGGAGGGTTTACAATTATAAATAATGTAATGATCAGAGTTATAGATTATTTTTATTTCAGAAATGCATGTAGATGCTCTTATTTTGTCAGCTGCTCAAGTTAACAGTACTAATATTAAAAATGTGTCCCTTCTTTGACAGGTTCCCAGCTGTATTTTGTGGCAATTTTATATTTTTGCATCACATTTTTGGTCTGTTTTTCATAAAATTGTGGTTTTCTGCCAAATTAGTGGCAAATCATTAAAGATTGACGTTAGAAAATAATGGCAGACATTTGAGTTTCAGATTTCATACCCTTCAGAAAATTCATACTAATGCAAGACCTACTACTATTCTATTATCTTTCTAAGTTTATAAGAGCAATATTTAAAAATTGTCCTTATTTTTGGGCCTGTGTCTCACTTTTAAGTATGGCTCTGTCCAGATTTCTTGCTCTGAGGTTGAGAGGTATGAGTGTCAGAGCCATCACCATCAGCTAGAGACCCACTCCCCATGAAGTGACTCGGGATGTGTCCAAGCAAGGCAAGGAGCAGTTATGTAGTGTAAGGGTGCAGAGTATTCCCCCATCCAAGTTAGACACAAGTACAATAATGGCTTTTCATCTGTCCTTGATTTTGCAGAATGTTCTGGTTTTCTGTCATATTTTTATACTGTTGATTTATGCTTCTTATTATTCAGAAAATGCATGCTGTCACAGTGCTCTGTTGCTTTGTGTTTAAGTAGCAATGCTTTAATGACCATCGGGTAAGCTTGTCTGAGATTGTAAGATGCAAGTAACCTTTAATAAGCATGCTGTTAAATAATTACCAACACTAAAAGACTTTTTGTTGTTGCCATGCAGAGAATATTTACATGACTAGATAATGTACAAGCCTTAGGTATTGGAATGTATATGACAGTATTTGTAATAAAGGACAGAATTACAGTATTTTCAGAAGCTCATTACATTTGTTGGATAGTTCCAGTCATCTTTGCAGGCTTTACTCGTAAACTAAACAAAATGCTAATCTATCATGTATGGTCCATAACCTGTGCAGTAATCCTTTAAGCAATTTATCTTGAGCTTGTTTCTTGTTTGCAGTTCATTTTTTACTTTGATCATGTTTTCCCCATGAAACAAGTAGATAGTTGTTGTCAGGCAGCAGGTCTTTTTTGGATAATAAACATTTTTACAAGTGGGGTATCACAGAGATTTCTAATTTCAGCATGTTACTTGGTACTTTTATAAAGCTGAATATAAGTTATAATTAGAACTGCAGTGCAAGGAGAAGCTTGTTTTTTATACCTGATTTTGACTAGTATTCCAGTAATGTATTTAAAAAGTAATTTATTTTTTCATGCCTCACAACCTTTTTGTTTCCATCTAGGTAATTAAGTAAGCTGTCATGTAGCCAATGCATTTGAAATATTTTTTTTCTTCTACACTTCATTTTGTCTTGATTAGACTCTTGTAATGATGGTTTGGCACCCAGGGCAGCATATTTAATTAAAGTTACAGTTGTGTTTTTGAGCATAGCCCCACCCCTTTCTGATTGGCCACCCCCTTCCCATTGCCCCCACCCATTCAGCTGGCTCCTGCAGCCCCCCTTTAATTTGAAGTCACCAGCTGCCACTGGCTACTGGACAACTAATGTCCACCAGCAAAAATAGAAGATCAATTCATTTACGAACAGCTCCTAGAATGCATCATGAAATATGACATACTTTCTGAGAAACAGCATTGCTTTTGGCCAAACTGTATTACTATTGCAGCTATAAATGTATTCAGTATCCAAATATGGGTCTACTTTACTTACCTGAACAGCCACATCTCCGACTTTCACTTCGCTGAGATGACAGGAACGAAAAACCAGAAGACCGACATCTGGAACACCAACTTTCCACTTGAGGTAAGAAACTGCTTGGCCATCCTGTTGAACTTTGCCCCTTACCCCTGAGGTAGTGCGATCTCAGAGTTGGTATATTTAGTTAGGGGTGTGTGGAGGTGAAGCCCCCCACATGGGTGGGTTTAATTTTGGGGGGTGTGGCCAAATGGTTACTTACCTTGAGTGGAAAGTCGGCGTTCGGGATGTGGGTCTTCTGGTTTTTCGTTCCTGTCATCTCGGCGAAGTGAAAGTCAGTGATGTGGCTGTTCAGGTACGTAAAGTAGACCCATATATGTATATATATATATATATATATATATATATATATATATATATCGATATATGTATAGCAATATGGACAATGGTCTACTCACTGGGGTTATATTTTCTTGACCTCAAAAAAGCCTTTGAGACCGAATACTTCTCTAGAAGTTAGCTAATACTGGGTTCTCTAACAATGCCACATTGTGGTTCAATGATTATCTAATTAATAGATCCTGAAGGATAGCCAGAATGACATCTGATTCTGTTGAAACACAGACAGAATAGAAGACGTCTCTAAAAGGTTGGTATTTGACCCTTTGTTGTTCTCACTATTAATAATCACCAACAAACTAAAAGCATGCTGTACAGGAACATTTAAGTTTGTCTGCTTAATGATATATATGGCTAAGGGTCTTATGGTCCTTATGATTGCTTGCTTAGTATGTTCCTTTGTTCCTATGAATGAAAATTATGTGGTACTTATCAAATTAAGTCACACTATAGGCAATATTGCTATATACATACTACATGACTTTAACCTATTATGGAACTGGATAACCAATAGCAAACTAAGCATAAACACATGAAGGACTACTGCCATGCTATTTGGCATTAACCAAAAGCTCAAAGCAGCTGGCAGCTTGTCAGCTGTGGTCCTATTGGCACCCCATTACCAGACACAGATCTTCAAATATACCTTGGAATCACTCCTCAAAAAAGTCTTTCCTTCACATCCACAGTGAAGTTCAAGTAAACAAGATACTTGCCCAATTGCAAATATCATACAACAAATCTAGCTTGTTATTGAAGTAAAGCTGGCAACAGCCAGTGTATTACTTTCAAGACTCAGATGTGGTCTGTCAATAATTTCATTAATGTCTTTTCCCAATACTGTCTTATTGCAAACAACAGTCAAAAGTATATGTAGATTAATAATTTGGCTAATCACAGAGAACGCTACTGCAACACTTTAAGGTAAGGGAAAGGCCACTAGTCCTGGCTAGGAAGATCTTATGAAATATACTTAGTTTCAAGTTGCTGAATGAAAGATATTGCCCAGCAGTAAAGAATATGTTGATAGTTGTGGAGTACATACACACACACACACACACACACACACACACACACACACACACACACACACACTATAGAACACAGGTGCACTTCAGCTAGTTAAACAAACAGTTAAATTAAGTTCAACCAAACAAGCATTTCCAAAACTTGCACCATTATGCCAGAAGAAGATAATATGCAGTGATCTGATGTTGTCCTTTTCATTCTTCCTCAATGTATGAATTCAGATCTGACCCTCATATCCGACTGCATATTCCACACTTCAAATTCAGCTCTTGAGCTCCTCCCTCTACCCATAATTCCCTATTCCATCCCCATTGCCTCAGATCTCGTTTGCCACCATCGTCAGAAGATGCAGGCACCAGTCTCGAGTTTGATAGAGACACCTTGTAAGATATTTAACGTCAACATTCCTCCCTAAATTTCTCTTTAGCTACTTTATTAATTCCCTCTCTTAGTTTTTGCTGGTTGTTAGGATTTTCTGACTCTTTCCTCTATTATTGTAATAGTAATTCTCTTGTACCATTGTTGGTATTTTGGATTACCCTTTTTCCTTAAGGGTATTGCTTTAGTTTGCCATTGTTGGTAATCAACCTCCTTGTCCTGCTTTCTTAGAAAAAAAAAAAGAAAGACTTTATTGGTAGTTTACCTATTCTCTGTTTCTCCTGTTTCTTCTTGTCCTGTTGTAACATGTTAGACAAACCAACAAGCTTTAAGAAATGCACTTCTTGCATGCATAAAATTCCTAATTCGGATGTTCACAAGGAGTGCATATACTGTCTTGAGGCCGGGCACTTGCACACTTCTTGCAAGATCTGTTCTACATTTAATCCAAGAGCCCTATCAGCTAGCTACAAGAAACTTAGCTTAAGGGGTCTTCTCTCTTCTGCATCTTCTTCAGGGGATCAACCCCCCTAAAAGCCTAGTAATTCTGTTCCTCTATCACAGGAAATGCTCCCCTCCAAAGTCCTCCAGGTCTTCGTCGGAGATCCCATTGAAGACTAGAAAAATTTCAGATCTTACACTTTTGAATCAAATAATGTCTTGACAATAGGATCCGAAGACATTGGATCCTAAAGCTTTGGCTATGTCAGTTATCACTACAGGTTCAACAGTACCCCCTTGGATCCTAGGTTTTTGTATCTAAATCCCAAGGTCTTTGTATCCAAAGCCAGGTAATTCTTATAGGAGTACAACCCTGGAGTTCACCATCAAGCCAGTTTCACCCTCCCTGCCTTTGCAAATGCTTCAGACACCAGGGAATCATTCAAGCCCCCATCCACCACTTCCTCCAGAAGCTTATCAGAAGAAGATGTGGATAGGATGATGTGAACATTTCTTAGAGCTCAGATCCCGATGGGGGTCTTACCAGCTCCATCCCCTACTGGACCTGTGAGTATGTCTACCACATCAAAAAACATTCTATCTCTTTCTCCGATCTGTCCAGTGGTTTCACAGTCCCAAGATCCGAAATCCCGAAAGGTCTGGTGTCAGAAATGAAGAAGGCTTCTTCCTCCACTCTGTCCATTTCCTTGACTAGTTCTGCTCCGAGACCCGCGGATAAGAATGGATTTCACAGCCGAAATGTTGGCATTGGGAATAAAAAGGGATAGGTTTGGTTCCAGTTTTGTCACATCTCTCCCTTCTCTTCAGAGCCTTGCCCCTTTACAGTGCATAGCCAATTCCAACCCCAAGGCACAGATCTGAGTGGTCTAGACCTACTTTTATCGTGAATTTCAGCTCCAAGAAGGCAGGCCAAAGCCTGTCAGGGTCCATTGGCTTTTGAGGTGGTGGAAAGGGATTTTTCTCTCCAAAGATGACCACCTTCTCATGTTTCGGATCCTACCCCTTTTCTCTCATCAGTTCTGAGATCTGAGTCAGTCAAGTCGATTCCACAGGGACAGACAATTCCAATAAGTCTCCAAGCAGTTCCAGTGGAGGAACTTCCCCTCTGTTCTGACACCTCATCTGAACACCCCACAGAGGAGGAACACCAGAAGAGAGCATGCAAAAGGAGACAGATTGACTCCCCCATGGAGTTTCTCATGGAGGATACCGATTTTGATGATGCAGTGGTGTCCCCAGGTCACCACCAGATGACATCTCCTTTGCAGATATTTTAGAGATTCTGAAACAAAAAGGTGGTTGGTCTTTACAGAACCCCTTATCAGAACTGGTATTTTTGGAGGGTTTTGGTTCTGTCCTGTCTACGTCTTGGGTTACCCCGGTGGATAAACTTATTGATTTGGTTTCTTGCCAGGCGTAGAAAGATCTGGATACTGTCAAGTCCATTCCCAAAAGACCTGACAAATTTTCAGCTATGCCAGCAGACAGACGCCACTAGAGCAGCAAAGGTGTCCTAGTAGATGCTATGATGGTGGCGGCAGCCACCAAGAAGGAGCTAGCAAAACAGACCTCTTCCGTCCATCCACCAAACAGGGAGTCTAGAGCACTGAACAGATTTGGAAAGTAAGTCTTTGCCTCAGCAACCCTCACCCTGAGTTCACTAAACTACCTAGCACACTTTATTAGGCTTCAGAGAGATTTGACCAAGGAACTTTCATATATGCTGTCAGAGTCCATGCCGACCTTGCTGTGACCTATTTGCCACTCCCCTCAACACCAAGTGCAGGAAGTACTTCACTCTTATCCCCCCTTTGGAGGGAGTCACCAAGAGATGCTCTAGTAAACATTTGGGCCTCAGGACTCCTTTACACTTACCCTTCTCTTCCCATGAACCCCAAATTCCTACAGAAAGCAAGTTGGCTAAAGAGCTCAATAATCCTCACTGCCCCTTTCTGGTCTTGGCACATGTGGTTCCTTTTTTTGCTGTCTCACCTTCATTATCCTCCATGGATACTGGAGCTATCTGTAAATTTCCTTTCTCACATGCCAGGGATCCAACATCCCAACATTCAGGCCCTCAAACTAACCGCATATTTTTTCTAATTCCAGTGATAGACAGCCCAGGCTTTCTTCCCCCGTACGTGACATTATTTTGGCTTCTCAAAAAGAATCTACCAAGAAAGTATATAAAAACACATGGAAAAGGTTCAACCTTTGGGCATAAAATAAGGAAATTAATCGTTTCTCTGCTTCAGTTTCTGTGATTCCTCAGGAGCTAGTTTCTCTGCAACTGAACTTCAACTAGCAGCAATTTCCAGTTTTCACACTGGGAACAAACATTTTACCTGGCTTCATCTAGATTATGTGAAGCTTTCCTGAAAAGCATTTTTCTTCTAAGGCCTCTAATAAAGGGTCACTCTCTACCTTGGTATATGACAGTTGTACTTCAAGGTCTAACACAGAAACCCTCTGAACCATCAGACATATCTGATCTGAAATTCTTGTCATGAAAAACAATTTTCTTGGTAGCCATTACTTCTGCAAAGAGAATATCTGAACTGCAAGCTCTTTCTTCAAGAACTCCTTACACCATGTCTCATAAAGATAGGGCTTCATTATGGACTAACCCTTCTTTTTTATCTAAAGTGGCTTCTAAAAATAACATTAATTAATCCATTCAATTACCAGTTTTCTTTCCAATAAAGGAGCGTACATGCGGCATCTCCTTGATGTGCAAAGACAACTACGCTTTTATCTTCACAGGACAAAACAGATTAGAAAATCAGATCACCTTTTTGTTTCCTTTTTGCCAAAATGCTTGGGTTGTCCAGTCTCTAAAGTCACTTTGGCCAAATGGAAAACAGACTGTATTTCCTGGATTTATTCTCAGAGAGGCATGACATTACCTAACCCACCCCAAAGCTCATTCATCCAGATCCATGGCTACATCATCTGCTTTGTGGTCAAGAACATCTATTGATTCATAGGTGTGTACTAGGCTAATGTTGCCTTTACAAGCCTATCCCATAGGATTACCCTGGCATCATGCCACCCGACCTTAGTTCCCAGTGCCTCTGTCAAGTACAGCCACTGGAGTGATCCCCCGGGTAAATTTTCTATTTCCCATCCACTCATCAAGATTTCTCTTGAAAAGGGCCAGTGAGGTGCTCTGTTTGACATGTATGGGAAGTCTATTCCATAGCATGGGCAGTCTCTGGGTTATAAACCTGTCCCTCCAGATCGTTCTTTTGATTGTGGTAATGAGGTTGAGGTCTCTGGAGCATGTGGTGCGCAGGGATTGGGATTTCTTTAGATATAGCATTTCTAATACAGCTGAGTCAGACATGGCTTTGTAAGTCACGCAGAGATCGCCTACTCTAACTAGGTGATATGAGATGGAGAATAATTGGAGTTTTTCAGTCTGTCCATATAGGACAAGTGTTTAAGGCCTAGGATCCTCTTTATGAGGTACTTTTGCGGTCTCTCCAGTTGTTGCAGGTGTGTAGTGAGGTACATGCCAAATGAGGCATTGTACTCAACGATTGGCCTAATGAGGGAAAAATAGAGGGAGACAATGACCTCTTTCTTCTTGGATGCAAAACCCTTAGTAATGAGATGTGCCACATAGAAGGACTTTCTGACCACAGTGGCAATGTGGTGGTCAAGAGAGAGGTTGCTCTCAACCTGTGTTCCCAGATCTCTTATAATGCCTTCTGTATTCAGTGGACTACCATTGATGTGGTAATTTGTGGGAACCAGGTTTTTCCCAAAGGGGATGAGGACACATTTTTTGGCATTGAGCTTTTAAGGCCATGGTTCTGACACCACTCGTTGGTCTCAATGTGGCATTTCTGTAGGATGTCAACATCACTCGGGGAGTTAATAATAGCTCCCAACTTGCAATCATCTGCAAACTTTGTCAGCCAGAGTCCTTTCATGTTGGCCTGGACTTCAGAGAAGTAGATAGCAAACAGGAGAGGACCCAGGACCGAACCCTGTGGGACTCCAGTCGTGACTGGTCGGCAGTCTGACTTGGAGTTAGCTACTTTCATACTGTGGGTTCTGTCTGTGAGCCAGTTTGCAACCCACCTAGTGATATATGGGTTGATGCCTAGCTTAGTCAGTTTTTCTATGATTCCTGAGTGGGGAATGGTATCAAAGGCCTTGGTCAGATCAAGGTAGGTTGTATGAACCACCTTGCCTTCATCCACAGCTCTGGTGACTGACTTAAAGATGTCAACCAGGTTGAGCATGCTTGATCTACCCTTTACAAAACCAAACTGTGTGGGATCCAGAGTCTGGAGGTTCCCTATATCTTTGTTTATTAGGCCCATAATGATGCATTCCATAGCTTTACATATCAGACTCGTCAGGCTAATGGGGCGATAGTTCCCAGGGTCTGTAGTCGCTCCTCCTTTGTGGAGAGGGATGAAAGTAGCAGTGTGCCATTCGGTAGTGACAAAGCCTGAGGTGAGGCTGTGATTGAACAGGGCACACAGCTGAGGTAACAGTTCACTCTATAGTTCATGTAGAACACAGCCAGGGATATTGTCAGGCCCCATAGAAGCTGTATTCTTGGCCTTGGACAGTGCTGTTTTAACCTGTGCAGCAGTAATACGGGTCCCTGGCAATCTACTCGAATTGTGATTGGTCCTCTGAGGGGGAGGGGTAAAGTTGGCACCGAATCTGTTGACCAGTATATTGGCAATATCTGTTGGCTGGTATAGGAGGTACCATTGTGCAGTAACTCACAGCAAATTTGGCTATTGCCATAGAGATTCTTTACATAACTATAGAAGGCCTTGTGGTTGTCTTTAGTATCTGCTGCAATTCTGTTTTCATAGCTAGCTTTAGAGGATTTGATGAGGGATCTCAACTTTTTGTTGATGCTGATAAGGGAGTTTTTCCAGTCTTGGGACTTAACCTTATTCCACATCAGTTTCTGCCTTCTGTTGTAGAGTTTTGTTTATGGCAGGGGACCACCAGATTAGCTTCCTTTTTTTGGAGGAGAGTGTCTTGGTTCTATTGCGTATGGTGACATCTGTGGATTTGTGTACGTGTTCATACAGTGCACTGGTGTATGATTCGACGGTCATGCAAATATTTTCTATTTGCATGGGTGCCATGAAGTTAGTCCCCTCTGTTTTTAGGAGCCCAAAGTTAGCTTTGGAGACATTTTTCATGATGGTTACCTTTGTTGGGGGGGTGGGAGGGATGTGGATTTCCAAGGTGATTAGTTTGTGGTCGCAGCTAACCAGGGAGGAGTTGACTTTTGGTGTAGAGCAACGGTCGCCCATGTTAGTAATGACCAGGTCAAGGATGTTGCTACCTGTAGTGGGGATAAGAATGAGCTGGTCCAGGGCATTGGAATTAATGAATTCCAGGAAATGTTAGGTAAGTGTATTGGAATATGAGCAGTTTTCCCAGCTAATGGAGGGGTAGTTGAAGTCGCCCAGTATGAGAGTGTTAGGTTGGACCCTAATGTTCTCCAGGGTGCTTAGGAACTTGGAGTATGAGTCTTGGAACATGGTTGGGGACCTACAGTAGGTTACAACCTGAATCGCAGACTTACCCAATGTTAGCTGCACCTAAAGTATCTCTGATGTGTTATGTTGGGCTAACAGTCTGGAGATGTGTGCATCATTTATGACTATGGAAACACGACCGCCTTTGGAGCTTCAGTCCACGTTCTGCGGCCAAAAGGTGTAAAATGAGTTATAGCCTGGTAGTGCAGGGGTGTTTTCTGCTGCCTTGAACCACGTCTCTGTTACAGCACAAATGTCGATGTCCTCCATTTTAAGAAGTGTTTCAAGTGAGTGCATTTTGAGATTTAGACTTCTAGCATTGAGCAGCATGGTCCTCAGGTTGGATTTGTTTTTAGCTGTTATGGTCATAATTTGGTCTTTGGAAGACCACCTAATAAAGGCACTATAGGGATGGAAAGAGCCATGGCCAGTATCCAAAAGCCCAGGGGTGACAGATGCAGACCATCTCTGGCAAAGCATCGAGATCTATCAATCATGTCATCCCAGGCAGACAGATACTGGATCCCCTTAGAATGACACCAGAAACTTAGCCAATTGTTGAAATCAATCATTTTCTGCTTATACTGTGGTATCATTCTGGGTGATGGTAGGATGCTGCTCAGGGCTACGGTCATACCCACCTGGGGTACATAATCCAAGGGCTCCTCCATGTCTCTTTTCATGTAGTCCAGGGAGGTACGTCTCAGGTCATTCACACCCACATGTACAATGATAGAGTCATATTTGTACCTGTTGAAAAACCTGAGTGCGTGCATTATGTGGTGGATCCTGGCACCTGACAGGCAGCTGACTGTTACTTTCTCCTTATTCAACCTAGTGAGTTGGACATCAGTGTGCCTCAATATCGAGTCACCTATGATTAGTGTGTTGGGCATGCTGTTTTGCCTTAGGAGCTTTGGTTGAGTGGCACACTGTTTAGGAGAGTTATGTGTTCTTGTGATTAGTGTTGTATTGTGGTGGTCGAGGGCATTTCTGCCTTGGAGGGCTCTGCTGTTTGGGTAGATTTTTGTTGAGAGCCTCCAGGAAGGTGGGTGTGTGGTTTGTGTTTTTATGTGAAGGCAGTGCTGGTGTGTGTTCTAGAGGGCAATGTGTTCCATGTGGTGTGGTGCAAGTGTTGTCCTTCTCCTCTTGACGAGCTATACTGGTCTTAGACGAGAGTGTGTGGCTTCCAATTTGGATATATAAGTGCATCTCTCGCAATTCTGAGTTTTGGGAGGTAAGAGGAGAGGGTTGTCGGTGTACATGAGGCAGTTGCTACATTGCCTCAGGATGCCCAAGTTCACCAGGTTAATAGGATAAAGCACAGGGAACTGACCTTTAGACATGCCTGGAGGGGATGGCATTAATAATAAGTACTGGAGCTGTTTCCTTGTAGAACATTTAGTGCTGGTAGCACTTTTGTGTGCTACAATAATTGCTAGAATAGTAAAAGTGCAGGAGAGGAGAGAACTAGCAGATCTAAGGGAAGAATTGAAGAGCAGACTTTGGCATGCTCAGAAATGCGGGAAACAAGCACAAACATGGGCTTTTAAACCAGAAAGTTGAAAGAGATGGAAAAACTGCCCAAACTACAATAAACTACAATTTCTAGGCCACAAACCAGTCCTCTTGTGGTAGATAGGCTATCTAGTGCTTACCACTCCTACTGATAAGCTAGAAGGCTTCCCTCCAACACAGAAAGGCTTGGGGGGGCTCAGAAGCTTACAAACAGTCCTGGATACAGCAAATCTGTATCTGGACTAGACTAGTTACAGGAAAGGCAGGAAACAAGCTTAGATTTTTTCTGAACTGAATTCAATTATTGTTCTATTCAACTCTGAACAGTTAAAAAGTGTCACAAAATATATTTTTCAGCTGAGAAGCACACTGTCATAACACAAGGAGATTCTAGCCATGTTTTTTTTTTTTTTTTTTTTTTTAGTAAAGTAGAGAGGGAGAAAGCAAGAACAATATGTAATTCAAGGTTAAGAACCTAAGTGGGTTGGCCTTCTCAAATGTTCTCTCTGTATTAGGTAGAATGAGCTAATGACAGTAGACTGGGAGGAGCGTCACAGATCAGATTTACAGTAGGGGCAGGCAACTGCAAAGCCACCAAGTATAATAACAAGACACCAGTGGGGGGGGGGTAAACTATTACAGCTACTAGCTACACTATTAGGCAGAAAACACTACATAAATGTTTATCACAGCAGAAAAATAGCAGTGAGCCACTAAATGAAAGTTGTAAACAGATAAAGAAGCAATGAGACTCTAGAGAATGCTTTTAACTGCAAACAAATCAATTATATGATACACTCCTTGGCAGGAAATCAGAACAAACAAACAGAAGGCCTCCATCCAGACTATGCTACCTGACTAGAACATAGAAATCTCACAAAAAATGCACAGAAAAGCACTGATAGAGCACTGACAAATAGAAAATACAACTCTCAGTTTGAAAAAGTAGTTTACAGTTAAGTAATTCAGTAAAAATGCAATTATAGTAATGAAGCTATCTAGCAATGAAAAATACAGTTAAAACAGAATAAAACAGTAGATAAATGCAGTGAAACAGTAAAAAAAGGCTTTACAGCAGTGAAAAATGTAGTAGATTAGCTGTATAGCACAATTATAAGCATTAAATAAGTGCAATTCAATGAAATAAATGTAAGTAATAACTTATTCTGCTCTTGGAGTCTTAGGGAATTTCTGCTTTGTCCCAGTGATGAATCACCACTCCACAGCCTGGTAAATACAAGCTCAGCCCCTTGCAGAGACAGGGTTTAAATACCGGAAAGGATGGAACAATCTAGAAGCTCGAATTACTATCTAGTCCCGCTAGCCCCTGCTCTTTCAACCAATCACTTGTGCTAGAGAAGGTTAGAAAACCCTGTTACTCTCAATAACAGAGAAGACAAGACACTATCAGCAGAAGATGGCTGCCACAAACTCAACAAACAAAACAACCAGGCTTGGATAACAGCAGGCCTCTATCCAGACTATGCTACATGACTAGAACACAGACATCTCACATACAATGCACAGAAAAGCACAGACAGAGCATTCACAAAGAGAAATACAACTCTCAGTATGAAAAAGCAGTTTACAGTTTAGTAATTCAGTAAAAATGCAATTACAGTAATGAACACTATTACAGCTACTAGCTACACTGTTAGGCAGAAAACACTACAGAAATGTTTATCACAGAAGAAAAACAGCAGTGAGCCACTAAATGAAAATTTTAAACAGATAAAGGAGCAAGGAGACTCTAGAGAATGATTTTAACTGCAAACTAATCAGTTATATGATACACTCCTTGCCAGGAAATCAGAACAAACAACAGCCCTCTATCCAGACTATGCTACCTGACTAGAACACAGCAATCTCACAAAAGTGCACAGAAAAGCACAGATAGTGCACTCACAAACAGAAAATACAACTCTCAGTATGAAAAAGCAGTTTACAGTTAAGTAATTCAGTAAAATGCAATTACAGCAATGAAGCACTATCTAGCAATGAAAAATACAGATAAAACAGTATAAAACAGTACACAAATGCAGTGAAACACTAAAAAAAACTTTATAACAATGCAAAATGTTGTATATTTGCTGTATAGCACAATTATAAGCATTATAGAAGTGCAATTTAATGAAATAAATGTAAGAAATAACTTATTCTGTTCTTGGAGTGTTAGGGAATTTCTGCTTTGATATTTGCACTGCAGCTGCACGGTCCAGTGCTCATACTTTTCTTACATATTACAAATTAGATATTTCTAGAAACAGAGCCTCCTTTGGTTCAACGATACTCCAGAATATCCTTCCATAACTGCCACCCAAGATCAACATAGCTGGGACTCTGACCATATGTTGAGGAAGAATGAAAAGGACAACATCAGATTTAAAAGTTATGTACTTAACATAACTAGGCATCTGTGTTGTTCATTTTCATTTTTCCTCAACTTCCCTCCCATCCATTTTTCTGAAGAGACCTATTGGACTGTTTTGGAACCTTCAAATCCTTAGTTTGAGCCCTGCCGTTTCTATCAACCTATACCTGTCTCTGTCTAACTATAGGGATATATATGGCAACAAAGTCAATCTGAGGCAATGGGGATGGAATAGGGCATTATGGGTAGGGAAGGAGCTCGACAGCTGGATCCAAAGTCTGGAATATGCGGCTGAGTCAGATCCAAGGGTTGGATCTGAACCCATATGTTAAGGAAGAATAAAAATGGACCACACAGATGCCTAGTTAGGGTAAGAACATAACTTTTAATGTTCTGTAGTCCTATCTCGCCTTCATTCTTACACTTGGGTACGGAGCCGATCCACGACTCCGACTCAGCAATTCTCTAACTCAAAGTCTTCTTATTGGCTCGTGGCAAGGAGGTATCCCATCATGCACCGCTGACATATCCCAGATCTCATTTCCCGCTCGACGAGTTCAGAAGTGCTTCATGTTAAGTTGTCCATCTCGCCTTCGTTCTTGCTGTTTAGGTTTGGAGCTGATCCTCGGCTCCAACTCGTCCATCTTATATAGCTTGAGAGCTGTTTACTGGCTCGAGGCTACTCCTTATCCCAGAATGCCCAGCGTCAGCTACCCAGATCTCGTTTGCCACTTCAGCTGCGAGGTTGCTTCGTTACTGGCTCAGGCTTAGTATAGTTTTTTCTATTATAATTGTTGTTTATTCTTAAAAATTTGTCAAGTTTTTTATTAAGTTTTTATCTAGATATATTACTTTATCCCTTATCACTTTCTTGTGTGTTGTAGCTTTGTTAGCCATTGCTCCATAACTCGCAGGCCTTCTGTTTCCTCTGAACTCATTTAAATTAGAGAGTCCCCCCCCCCCCCTTTAGGACAGCCGTTTAAATTAGAGGCTCTCCTTTCTGTTCCTTAAGTGCAAAAAGAAAAAAGACTGCTTGTTTCTTAGTTTTGTAGCATAGCATTTTCTTATTGTTAAACACCAAAAAAGTAGATCAGTGAACCCCGACTAGTCACCAACCAATGAAAAATGGTTCACTGTTAAAATAAGTGTCACGTCCCAACAGTATATAATCAGCAAAGTCACTTTATTCAAGGTTAAGCACTTTCATCTACCGATCGTAGATTTCATCAGAACAATTATCCATTTCTAATCATTCATTTAAATACATTCTATCTTCCAATCAAATTCAAGACTTCATTGATTAATTAAACCACATAATTACATATTAAAAAGCTAGCATCTAAAATGGCATCTCACTCATAAGTTACTTTAAAAACAAACATAATAAATATATACTTCCTTAACAAACACCAGTATTGCTAAACTAAAAAATACAATAACCGTATTGAAGGATATATAATACATGTAATACTTACTACATTTGTATAATACATAAAATTTATAAAAAGCTTAAGATGTCAGTACTTGTGTATATCTAGTGGGAACCTACTGTAACTGGGTGTTATATATTAAATATTGCAATCTATTAAAATATAAATAATGTATGGGGTATAATGTAAAAAATTGATTGTATAAACATTCTGGACAAATTGTGTTCAAACTGTACATATCAATATGAAAGTTCTGCTTTATAAATCATACCTGTATTAAGGGTTTGGTGGGGATAAATTAATGTAATCCTGGGGGGTTGGTTGCATTTAATAAAATTTGCCACTTTACTTCTTTCTCCCCCAGTTTGGCCTTGATGTTTACCCCTCTTAAACTAGTCATAACACAATCTAGAATGGCAAACCTGAAGGAATCACAACTACTACTGGATTCCAAGTGCCTGTATAAGGCATTGTTCTTGCCCTTCTTTTTTATACAGTATAGATGGTCATATATACGATTCCTGAGCCTTCTGTCAGTTTTTCCTCCATAGAAACTAGGACACTTGGTACATTTACTTAGATATATAACATGTTGGGTCTGACAATTCCCCTTCTTAAATCTTATTCTGGTTTTGTTGGGATTTCACAAAGTAATAGTTTTTTCCTCCATAATAGTATAACATTGATTACAATGTCCACATCTACTAGTACCATCCATCATATCATTAGATTTATTACCTTTGTATGTTGTCCTCATTTCTATCATTCTTTTTAACTTGGCTCCAGTCTTGTATACAAAACAGGGTACATCTCCTAACTTGTGTACACCTTCATCACTCCTTAAGATATTCCAATTATTGTGAATAATATTTTTTACTTCCACCACAGTTGGACTGAATTTTAATATACAGGCTCGATTGTATCCCTTGGTGTTATCAGGGTCTTTCTCCTTAATATTGTGATTATAAGTGATAGTGTCACTACCCAATAGTGGCATGTATTTCTTCCCCCATTCTCTTTTAACATAATTGGAAATATCCTGTATTAAGTTGTCTGAATATCCTCTCTTACTAAACATTTCCCCAATGTTGTTAATTTCAGCTACCATTTCAGAATATACAGAAGTAATCCATGCTGCTCTAATACATTGTCCTTTCAGAATGCTTCTCTTCTGGAAGTTGGGATGGTTACTAGTAAATTCCAAATATGAATTACAAAATGTATCCTTACGAAAAATTTTGGACTGGAAACTGTGACCATCACTATAAATATAGGTGTCCAAATAATTGATACATTATTTGTTTGGTGACTAGTTGGGATTCACTGATCTACTTTTTTGGTGTTTGGCAGACGTGTCATGGACTCGATGGATGAATTACCTTTCATGTTTTCACCCGTTAGAAGGGACGAAGTTCAAAAACTACATTCTGAACTGGCCATACTGAAGGGTGAGATTACCAGGCTTATTGACTTGATGACACAACCGACCACACTCTTGCAGGGTTCAGCGGTATTACATACAACACCTCGTTCAAATGCAGGAAGTACCAGCAGTGAGGATATACCTAACGGACAGAGTAGTCATGGCATTCTAGGAGCCGACGATAATGGAGCCTCTTATGGGAATGTTCCCGTTACCGACGATGAAAATGGTATGAGGAATGCATTTCCAACTATCGGCAACATTTCGGAGGACAGATACTGGTTATCAGGGGCCAAACCGAAATGCAACTTTCCTAAAAAAATGTACTCAGTGACAGTCAGCCAGGTGTTTACTCACAATAATTGAGGAATTAATTTACCAGACAATGGGGTGATTACTGGTAATGGTAACTATCAGCATTATAATTTAGATAACTGTTTTAAAAAAACAGTATGACTTTCAAAATTTAAAATCTTTGAACCGCAACAATCATAAAGAGAAAATTTTTGAACATGGAACATTGAAGGAACTTATATAGTTTTGGTAAAAAGCTTAACAACATAAAAGCATTGCAAATGGACAATAATTTAAGAAAATGTTTGGACAGCAATATAATACCTATGGGTTTGCGTTTTTTCAAACAACCCATGGGTATAGAAATGAATGACATCAATATTAAAGAATTTAACAAGATGTTTGATAAGTTTGGAATGCAATTTATGGAATTTATTATAACATGTAATGATAGTAAATTGAGTAAGGTTACTTAAGGAAGTGGAAGAATTAAATGAATCTATTGTGAATGATTTAATTTATACACAGTAGGAGACATTGCATAAGAAACAATTTGATTATGCTGAAATGAATAGTAAAAATATGTTTGATAGGAAATGTAAGAAAATTTTAAGAGATTTGAAACAATATGAAAGCGACACAGCATACAAATGGGGTAAAGGAAAAGATAAACACAGAGAAGACAACAGTTACCAGAATAGGCAGATGGTGAGGGGAGAGAAAAATGGGGGTAACTGGCAGTACCATCAGAATCAGGGTAACGGAAGGATTTTTTTAGGAAAACAGCAGGAGTGGAGAAGGGACTACAGGGGAGAAACTTGGACACAGAGACATCAGGATTGGGAGAATCCTACCCTGTAGATAATAAGGTTGAAAGTATATCAATAGAAACATCCAGGAAACATGAAATAATTTGAAAACAGGGAGTGATACACAGTATGGAAGACTTTAATGTTTATAATTACACATAATATCAGATCCAAGCAGAACATTTCAAATTGTTTGCAAGAGGTATGAAATATGTTCCTACGAGAAGGTTTGACATCGTGGACAATATAGTTGAATTTAAATTGTATCTAAGAAAATTGAATTTGGGATTGTTATTTCAGAATCAGAATGATAGAGTGTACAATAAGGAATTAAGAAAGAAAAGTGATTTTACACCACCTATGCATAATACTTTAGTTGCCATTGAAAAGGTTGTGGTTAATGAACTGTATGGATTACAGGAAAAAAACAAATATTATAGGCACAGAGATAACTGGAGTGTTGAAGAACAAAAAGCACTATGGGACATTTGTGATACTCACAATATCTGTATAATGACCCCTGACAAGGGAGGGGGAATAATATTATATGATATGAATGAATATACACAGAAGATATACGATATTCTGAACACAGAGAAATATAAAATTTCTTCTATTAATCAAATTAATATAGCCCATAGAATGATAGATTTATACTTGGAAGAATTTTTACTAGATAATCGTATAGATATAAACACTTACAAGGTTTTGAAAGTGGAACACCCCATGTTAGCTACAATAGTTGGAATACCTAAAATACATAAAAATGTGGAAAATCCCCCTTTTCGTCCCATAATTTCAGGGAGTAAAAGTAAGACCTTCCCATTTGGAAAGGCTATTGACAGATGGTTGAAATCCATGTACCAAGGAGTTACACATATAGTTAAAGACTCTTGGGATTTCCTAAGTAGAATTAAAACTGATCTATGGAAGGACAATTCAGTATTCTTAACCATAGATGTCATTGATTTATATTGTTGTATACTCAAAGATGATGGTATCAGGAGTTTCACTAACAGTATCCAAAAACACACTCAATTGGACTGAGACAGAATTGATTCAATACAGGAATTTATGAATATTGTATTGGACAACAATTACATCTATTTTGAAGGAGAGTACTATAAACAAACATGGCATTGCCATGGGGTCAGCTTGTGCCCCCATGTACGCCAATCTGGTACTACTAGACTGGGAGGAAGAACATAACAATCTATGGAATCGGACCAGTAGTTATCAATGATATGTCAGGTTTTTGGATGACATATTCATTTTGTGGAACGACCCAGTGGAGCTCATCCACCAGTTTGTAGACTATCTAAACAGTACAAGTACTTATCTAAAATTCACTTATAATTACAACAAGAAGGGTATCAATTATTTAGACACCTATATTTATAGTGATGGTCACAGTTTCCAGTCCAAAATTTTTTGTAAGGATACATTTTGTAATTCATATTAGGAATTTACTAGTAACCATCCCACCTCCCAGAGGAGAAGCATTCTGAAAGGACAATGTATTAGAGCAGTACGGATGACTTCTGTATATTCTGAAATGGCAGCTGAAATTAACAACATTGGGGAAATGTTTAGTAAGAGAGGATATTCAGACAACTTAATACAGGATATTTCCAATTATGTTAAAAGAGAATGGGGGAAGAAATACACGCCACTATTGGGTAGTGACACTATCACTTATAATCACAATATTAAGGAGAAAGACCCTGATAACACCAAGGGATACAATCGAGCCTGTATATTAGAATTCAATCCAACTGTGGTGGAAGTAAAAAATATTATTCACAATAACTGGAATATCTTAAGGAGTGATGAAGGGGTACACAACAAGTTAGGAGATGTACCCTGTTTTGTATACAAGACCGGAGCTAACTTAAAAAGAATGATAGAAATGAGGACAACATACAAAGGTAATAAATCTAATGATATGTGGATAGTACTAGTATATGTGGACATTGTAATCAATGTTATACTATTATGGAGGAAAAAAACTATTACTTTGGGAAATCCCAACAAAACCAGAATAAGATTTAAGAAGGGAAATTGTCAGACCCAACATGTTATATATCTAGGTAAATGTACTAAGTGTCCTAGTTTCTATGTAGGAAAAACTGACAGAAGGCTTAAGAATCGTATATATGACCATCTATACTGTATAAAAAAAAGGACAAAAACAATGCCTTATACAGGCACTTGGAATCTATTAGTAGTTGTGATTCCTTCAGGTTTTCCATTCTAGATTGTGTTATGACTAGTTTAAGACAGGGAAACATCAAGGCCAAACTGGGGGAGAAAGAAGTAAAGTGGCAAATTTTATTAAATGCAGCTAACCCCCCAGGATTAAATGAATGTATCCCCACCAAACCCTTATTACAGGTATGATTTATAAAGCAGAACTTTCATATTGATATGTACAGTTTAAACACAATTTGTCCAAAATGTTTATAGAATCATTTTTTTTACTTTATACCCCATACATTATTTATATTTTAATAGAGTACAATATTTAATATGTATTACACCCTGTTACAATAGGTTCCCACTAGATATACACAAGTACTGACATCTTAAGCTTTTTATAAATTTTATGTATTATACAAATGTAATAAGTATTACATGTATTATATATCCTTCAATAAGGTTATTGTATTTTTTAGTTTAGCAATACTGGTGTTTGTTAAGGAAGTATTTATTTATTATGTTTGTTTTTAGCATAACTTATGAGTTAGATACCATTTTAGATGCTAGCTTTTTAATATGTAATAATGTAGTTTAATTAATTAACGAAGTCTTGAATTTGATTGGAAGATAGAATGTATTTAAATAAATGATTAGAAATGGGTAATTGTTCTGATGACATCTACAATGGGTAAATGAAAGTGCTTAACCTTGAATAAAGTGACTTTGCTGATTATATACTGTTGGGACAAGACACTCATTTTATCAATGAATCATTTTTCATTATTTGTTTGGTGATTTTCTTATTGTTGTTGTGGTTGTGAGAAAAATGTCTAAAGATACCAGGGTATCTGGCTTCAAAAAGTGTGACTCATGCTGTCAGAAAATGTCTCTGACAGATGGGCACACTAGTTGTGTATATTGTTTGGACATGTTCACCTGCAGGACTCCTGTTCTATATGTCACGTTTTTAGTCCATGGGTCCTGCAGGAGCGGAAAAACAAATTAATCCTTCGGGGATTATTGAAGCCTCAGGATTCTCCGGCTAAAAGTACTCAGCCAGCGAAATCTCCTAAGTCTGTCAAGCCGTCGGCTCCACCTTCAGAGCAGACTCCTTTACATGACCAACCAAGTATGTCGGTGCCGGCTGGCACCGACAAGGCAACTCCTCCGTTGGCTCCATCTGCTATTTCGGAGCCGTCTCGGAGCCATAAGAGACTGAGGTCTCCGTCCTTGGAGTCCATCCACACAGCGTCTCAGTCACCCTTGTTAAAGAGTGAACGTAGCCATCATTCTTCCCACTCCTCTCGATCCTCTAGATTATTGGATCATTTTTATTTTATTTATTTTACATTTGTTGACCGGGCTAGTCCAGCTGGATAATTTCCATTTTCAGTGGAGGCCCGGGGAGAAAAGCTCCACAGATTAAAACAAGGTTATAGAAATTAAACATTTACCATAAATGCCTGTGACACAGACAGTGAGCAACAATGCATACATATTAGTCTAGATCAAGTAATAAAAAACGCATAGTGATTTCTACGTATTGAGAAAGGCATTAATTCTTTACAGTACAATTATGTGAGGATGGGGTACTACATATTTTAAAATGTATATACATACTTGTTAAAGACATCGTTTGTACCCTTTTTTTTTTTTTTTTTATGAGAACAGTAGTAACAGTACAGTCATTAAGTCATTTGTGATCACAGAGAAAGATTGCAGTTTTGAAATAAGGAAATATGAAAGTAGAAAGAAGAAAGTAGATTAGTCTGGATTGGTACAAGAGCAGAGCCAGAAGTTGTTCAGATGTAAAAGAAGTTGTTTTTTAAAAAGATGAAAGGAGCCTAGAGAGGTAATGTGTGAGGGGAGGTTATTCCAAATTTTGCCTACTGAGTTGGAGAAAAGGCAGTTACCTGCAGAGACTTGTAGCTTTTCGGCGGAGCGCAGCTGTTTCAAGTTATTATAGGGGGTCAAGAGGTTACTAAGAGCAGGTGTCTTTGATGGTTGATATAGAATGTTATGTGTTATTAAGAGTTGTTGATAGATAAGCTTGTTAGGAAGTTCCAACCAGTGTAAGTGTTTTAAGTTTAGACAGTGGTGAGTTCTATACTGGGATGCTGTGGCAAAACGAGCTATATTGTGGTAGGATGTAGTCAGTTTCTTCAGGTTGCTTTTAGAGAGATTAGTGTAAATAGAGGAAGCATACAGTAGGGTAGAGATAAGATGTGATTGTGCTAAGGTGGTCCGTGCTTCTGGTGTAAGGAAGGGTTTAATTCTGTACAGTGAACCAATCTTTTATTAACTGCTTTTATAGTGTTATTGATGTGATAATCATAGTTAAGATTATTATCAATAGTAACACCAAGCAGTTTGGTAGTAGAGTCGGGGGAGATGAGGGAATTATAACTTGCAGTAATAGTGAAGTTTAGTTGAGAAGATTTGTGGGTAGGTGAGAATAGTAATAGTTTTGTTTTCTTGGGGTTGAGGAGAAGACATCTTTTTGAGAACCACTGTTCGACGGTAGAAAAGGTAGATTGTGTGAGTGACTGGAGTTCAGATTGAGTGGAGGCTGTGCAAATAATGGTAGAATCATCTGCATATTGTATACAGGTAGTGTTTTGGATAGATGATTGGAGATCATTAATAAAGATAGAGAATAAGAGTGGGCCTAGTATAGATCCTTGGGGTACTCCTAAAGAGATAGGTAGTAGAGCAGATAGAGAATTTTTCCAGAGTACTGCTTGTTGTCGGTTTTCAAGATAGGATGAGAACCAGGTTAAGGAAGAGAAATCCAAGGCAAGGGATTTTAATATGTGTAGAAGAAGTGTATGGTTGACCATGTCGAAGGCTTTTGACAGGTCTAGGAAAAGAGAAGAGGTTAGTTTGTTGTTGTTATGGTTACAGTTGATGGTGTTGGTAAAAGAAAGTAGTGCAGTGGTAGTACTATGTGAAGGTCTAAATCCATGTTGAGTGTTAGCTAGTAGGTTGTTATGAAGGAGATGGTTAAGTAGTTGTTTGTGTATACATTTTTCCATGATTTTAGCTTGTGGAGATAATAGCGCTATAGGGCGAAAGTTAGAAAGGTCAGTGGATTTGCCTCCTTTGTGTAAGGGTATGATGTGTGATATCTTCCAGATTGCTGGAAAAGTACTTTCTTTTATGGATCTGTTTATTAGGATAGAAACAGGGTAGGCAATAGCTTTAGCTGCTACTTGAAGGAATTCAGCAGGAAGCTTATCTGCTGAGGGGGTAGTGGGTTTAAGTTTTTGTAAAAGAGATTGTATATAGGAGGTGGGTATAGGTTGGAGTTGAAGGGGAGGAATAGAGTCATTGAGGTTACTTAAGAGCAGTTGGGAAGCATCAGGAGATAAGTGGTTAGCTAGACTTTGTATGGAAGTAGTAAAGAAGGTATTGAAGTTATTGGCTATTAAAGAGGGATTATCAGGGTCTAAATTCTGTGGGTTGGGTGTAACTACTTTGCCTGGGGTAAGTAGATTATTGATAGTAGACCAGAACTTTTTTGGTTCTTTTTTGGTGGATTGCTGAAGTTCAAAGTAATAATTCTTTTTATCTGAAAGGATGGCTTTTTGGTATTGTTTCTGAGCTCTCTGAAGGTTTGATGATCTGTTGGGTTTCTAGAGGAACGCCATTTTTTTCCAAGATTTATTTCTGAGTATAATTTTTTGTTTAGTATTAGAGGTTAGCCAGGGTGCTGTTTTGGTCTTTGTTCTAATGGTACAACTTGGGGCATGTTGATTTAAGATTGCAAGGAATGCTGAGTTGAAATGTTCAACGGCATTGTTAAGTGAGAGGTGTTTTAGAGGGGTCCAGTTGTATTGTGAAAGTTCTGTTTGAAACTGTTCAGGATTAAATTGTTTTTTTGAATATAGTGTTCTATGAGAGGTAGGTAAGTTTAGATTAGTTTTAGCTCTAATGACATAGGTGAGGGAGTGATCGCTAAGGTCATCAGGAAGGATGCCAGTTTGGTAGGTTTGTAGGGGGGAGTTTGTAAGAATCCAGTCTAAGGTGGTTTCTTTTTTGCTCTTATTGTTTATTCTAGTGGGACTATCAATTAGTTGTTTGAAACCATAAAGGTTTATATGGTAAGTAGGGTTAGCATTGTTACAAGATTTCCAATCAATGTTAAAGTCCCCAAGGAATAGTGTTTCTTGAGGGAGGTTATTAGAGAGTTGTTCAAGACGTTGTTCTAAAGTGGGGAATGTTATTTCCAGGGGGGAGGTATGCACAGATGATGATTATTGCTTTAGTAGTGTTAATTTGAATTTTGGAGCAGATTATTTCAGCATTATTGTTTTGGGTAAGGGTAAGGTCAAGAAGAGTAAGCTTCAGGTTTGTTTTATATAGAATAGCTACTCCACCTCCCTTCCTGGAGGTGCGATCAAGTCTAACAATGTTATATCCAGGTGGGGTAATTTCAATGTCTTTAATAGAAGGTTTTAGCCAAGTTTCTGATAAGCATAGAATGTCAAAGTTGTGTACTTCTAATAGGGCATGGAGTTGACTAATTTTGTTACAGATGCTACGTATATTGAGATGGGCCAAGGATAATAAGTTAGAGGGTGTAGTGGATGAAAGAGAGAAGGGTTTGATATGATTTTTGTGTGTTTTGGTAGTAGTAGCTTGAGGGCCTGGGTTGGGGTGTATGTCACCATCTTGTAGTAGATGGAGTAGTGTAAAATAGTTTTCAAGCTTATGTTTTAGGAAGGTGTCGAATATTTTCTTTGTTTTAGTTTTTAGTAGTTTGCAGTGTAATAGCCTGTGGTATTTGGCAAGTAGGTATATGGATTGTGAGGAGGTATGTAAGAAGGATGGAGGTGGGGATGTTGCAGGTGTACTGGTATGTTTTGAGGGAAGTGAAAGAGAGACAGTTATGGAGTGTTCATAGGAGGTTAGGAAGTAGGTAGTAATGAGAAGGAATAATAGTAAGAAGGAGATAGGTAATTTCAGTTGTGACTGGAGGATAGTTGTAGTCATGATAAAATAGTTGTAAGATTAAATGTGGTTAACTGGTGTGTTGTAGGTGGAAGTACTGTGGGAGTGTAGGGCAAGTGGTAGGGGCTGTGATATTTTAGGTGTGTTAGTGATGATGTGGAGAGAGTAGTAAGTAGGTTGCTTAAGTCATAGGCATTGGCAAAATTACTCTCCAGCCCACCTCAACAGGTATCGTCTCCAACCGCCTCTATTTCATTTCCTCCACCGAATACATTTAGCTCGAAGCCGTAGACCATGGATCTGCAGGTAGCAGAACCGTCGGGTCCAATCATTATCTCTCTTTCGGTTCCGAAGTTGGCTCCGATTACCTTGATTGTACCTTTTCTCGAGGGATCTGGGCACTGGGGCTCTCTCGTCAGCTCCGAGGGGGGGGGAGTGGCATCGGACCATTGTACATTGTACATTGTACCCCCCCTCGGAGCTTTGGCATAGGTGAGCTTGGCTCCAACATCGGCCTCGGAGCTGTCACTCTCGATGCGGAGAAGGACTCTTGTTTCTTCGGAGCCGGAGCTTTCTCTGCCTAGAGGTCAGGATGCCTTCGAGGTCATGCGGAGTGTGCTGTTCCCTGAAACAGCTCTACTGCCAGTTCCATTGGCTCCTCCCCCCGTGGTGTCTGTTCCAACCTCTACTCCTCTCCAGACCCCAGCGTAGGGAACCTATGCCTCAGGACACCACCATTGGGTGATCCCTCTTCTTCCGAAGCCTTCCCTGGTCACTCGGAAGAGCCTCCTCAGAAGAAGAAGTGTAAGAGGAAGCACATAGACTTCCCCGAGTCTGTCACCTCAGATACAGACATGGATGAATCGGAAGGGTCCCCAAGGTCCCTCTCTGAAGATGTTTCCTTTTCAGACATCCTTGAAATGCTTAGACAGAGGAGGGACTGGACTTCCCTAGCCTCTACCAAGGATGAGTCTGTATACCTGGATGCATTTGGTTCCCAACCTTCCACCTCCTGGGTATCGCCTCCTTTCGATCCATTCATGTCTGTAGTGGCTCAAAAGGCTTGGTCAGCTTCAGATTCTGTGGAACCTACTCCAAGGAGACCAAAAAAATTTATTACGGCCCCCCAGGACAAACAATTCTTCTCCAAAGGTGTGCCCGTTGATGCCATGGTAGTAGCAGCAGCCACCAAGAAAGAGCAGAAACCTCTTCATCTGTTCATCCTACAAACAAAGAATCTCGGGCAATGGACAGATATGGAAAGCGAATGTTTGCTACAGTGACCTTTCAATGAGGTCCCTGAACTATCTATGCCATTTTACACGTCTTCAAAGGGATCTCCTGAAAGAGCTTGGAGATACCCTTCAAGATCCTACAGCTGAGGGAGTGCCAGCCAATTTAGCTTCTCGGCTTGCGACTCTTAATTAATTCCATAGTCAACTCCTCCATGAGGCTGATTTCCCATGCAGCCGATGGAGCGATCAGAGCCGCAGGGACAGGTTTGGCTCTCACGAGACATGCTTGGATGTGGCTGTGTCACTTTGCGGAGCCCTTTCGAGCATCCTTCACCAATACTCCCTTTGATGGCTCCTTTCTCTTTGGGCCTCAGGTGAAAGACACGTTGACCAGGTGTGAGCAGAAAGGCAAGACTCTCTCTGCCATAGGAGTCCATTTTTCCACCCCTTCCAGACCTTATCCCAAGGGTCAGAAGAGCGGAAATATGCGGTTACGAAAATCCCAGGGACCATTTTTCCCCCAGGGGCAGAGGGGGAAAGAACAATAACAGACGCTGCCCTCGTGGCAGAGGAGGACCGCAAAACCAGGGTGCCAGAGAATCCTTCTTTGCCAAGCCCTTCCAGCATCCCTGAAGGGTTGCCCGACTGCTCACCTCTGGAGGCAGTCGGGGGAAGACTTTCGCTGTACCCAAAAGCCTGGCAAAATATAACAAGAGACAACTATCCATTATATCCGGAGGTTACAAAATTCCCTTCCATCAATCCCCCATAGAATCAAAAAAGCCCATCCCAGATGTCCCACCCAATCTAAGGGGTGAAGCTGTCACAGAAGTTTCAAGACTGCTAGAAAAAAGAGCCATTCAGGAAGTCCCCACAGACCAACTAGGATCCGGAACTTACTCAAGATTCTTTTTAGTACCAAAAAAGACAGGGGACTGGAGACCAATACTGGATCTCAGCAGATTGAACAAATCTGTACAAAAAGAAAAGTTCTGGATGGTGACACTGTAGTCCATTTTCCCTTTTCTGGGCCAGGACAACTGGATGTGCTTGATAGATACATACTACCATATCAAGATGGACAGACGCTCCAGGAGATTTCTTCGCTTCCGGGTAGGGGCCAGTCATTACCAGTTCAGAGCTCTGCCCTTTGGTCTCACCTCAGCCCCCAGTGTGTTCACCAAGTGTATGGCAGTAGTCACGGTTCATGTGAGGCGTCAAGGATTCCAGGTGTTTTCCTATCTAGACAACTGGCTCCTGACTGCTATCACCAGGCATCAACTCTTAGAGGCACGGGATTATACAATCACATCATGCACTCAACTACACATTACAGTAAATTTCAAAAAATCTGCCTTGGTGCCCTGTCAGTCTATCACATACATAGGAGCAGAGTTAAACACAAATGAAATGTTTGCAAGATTACCACAAGAAAGAGTTTCCACTATTCGTCAACAAGTGTAAATTCTAATGCAGAGCATAAGGATTCAAGTCAGATATGTCCTCCAAGCTCTAGGCTCCATGGCAGCTGCCATTCTTCTTGTCTCATTAGCGCGTTTCCACATGAGAATCCTTCAGTGGCTTCTTTTCACGCAGTGGTCTTTCCAGGAGCTACCCATGTCTCACATGATTCTGATCACAGAAACATGCAAAAGGCACCTTTCTTGGTGGATGGTCTCCCCACTAGTAATTCAGGGAAGACCTTTCATACAACCCCCCTCCGGTAGCCACAGTGACCACGGATGCCTCCCTGATAGGGTGGGGGGGCATTATCTAGGCAGGACAGTCCAAGGCACTTGCCAACCTCACGAGTACCATCTGCATATCAATGTCTTAGAAATTAGAGCGGTGCTCCTAGCGTTGCAAGCCCTTTAAGACTCTTTTCCTTATGGGACCATTGTAATCCAAACGGACAACATGTCAGTGTTGTGGTACATCAACAAACAGGGCGGGACCAGGTCTTACTTCTTGTGTCGAGAAGCACTCAGACTATGGCAATGGGCAATTTCCTCTCAACGTTTTCTGATAGCAATGCACATCCCTGGGAAATCCAATGTCAGAGCGGACAGGCTCAGCAGATCTATCCTCATGCCTCACGAGTGGTCTCTGAATCAGGAAGTTGCGGATCTTATCTTCCGCAAATGGGGACAGCCTTGCTGCGACCTATTTGCCATTCCTCTCAACAACAAATGCAGCAGCTACTTCTCCCTACTTCCTCTTCCAGGTCATATACCCAGAGATGCTCTAGTCCACGATTGTCCTTAGGGACTCCTTTACGCTTTCCCCCCTTTTCCCCTAATACCAAGACTCATACAGAAAGCAAAATCATTGGGTTGCAAAATGATCCTCATTGTCCCATATTGGCCTCGACAGATATGGTTAACATTCCTGCACCGTCACCTTCTGGATGAACCGTGGATTCTGGACCCGGTTCCAGATCTTCTGATTCATCAATCAGGTGGGTTGCACCAATCCCTTCAATCTCTCCAGCTCACAGCTTGGTTACTCCACTTCCAACCTTAGCCAGGCTTTCCAGTATCTCCCCAGCAGTCCGTGATATTAGTGTTTCCTCACATAAGTCTACTACGAGGAAAACGTATGCTAGTAAATGGAAACGGTTTTCTTACTGGGCAGAATCTAGAAATTTGGATCCTTTCTCAGCCCCAGTCCATGAAATTCTTGAATTTCTAGCACAACTCTTTCAGTCTGGTGCGGCTTCCGATACCATTAGAGTACAGCTAGCTGCCATTTCTAATTTTCATATTGCTACGTTTAACTCTAGCATTATGTCTCATAAACTCTGCAAGGCCTTTATGAGAGGAACATCTCTTCTTAGACGCCCTGTCAGAGATCCTCCTCCTCCTTGGGATCTCAATGTAGTTTTAGCTTCCTTAATTTTGCCTCCCTTTGAACCGGCAGCTTCATGTTCCTTGAAATTTATTTCTTGGAAGACACTTTTTCTGGCTGCTATCACTTCAGCTAGACGTGTCTCAGAACTTCAAGCACTATGTGTTCGTCCTCATTACTTGGTGTTTCACAAGGACAGAGTTTCTCTGAGGACCAATCCATCCTTTATTCCTAAAGTCTGCTCAAAGAACAATTTAAATCAAACCATAGATCTCCCAGTTTTCTTTCCCAGTCACAGCAACAAGGCAGAATACAAGCTCCACCAATTGGATGTGCAAAGACAATTGCGTTTTTACCTCCATAGAACTAAGGAACTAAGAAAGTCAGACCAGTTATTTCTTTCTTATGCTTTTAACAAACAAGGCCTTCCAGTTTCTTAGGTGACCTTATCCAGATGGTTATCTGATACTATTGCCTTTATTTATCAGGTACGAAATAAAGAGCTTCTGGCTAAACCAAGAGGTCATTCGAGTAGAGCATTAGCCACCTCTGTAGCTTTTCAGTCTAGGTTGCCCATAGACTCAGTCTCTGCAGCTGCCACCTGGGCAAACCCTCACACTTTTATCTCTCATTACAAGGTGGATATGGTCTCCCGGAGCAGAGCTTCCTTTGGTTCTATTGTTCTGAAGAGTCTGTTCCAATGAGCCACCCAGGATTTTAGGTGCTAGGGACACTGTCCCAAACAGCAAGAATGAAGGCGAGATGGACAACTTAACATAAAGAAGTTATGTACCTACCATAATGTTCCATGTTAGTTGTCTTCATCTCGCCTTCCTTCTTGCGTCCCTCCCTCCTTCCCCCTTCCTAGAGGACTGAGTGGAGTTCCTTTTTGTTTTTCACTGGTTGAGTATCTTTTATTACTTCATATGCCAGGTAATTTATGACTCTTTCCTTGATTAGGTGTATTAGACAACCAGTTTTTAGGTAACTGGTTTCTCTACTTATGTCTAGTGTGCGCTATCACAAACGAGATCTGGGTAGCTGACGCTGGGCATTCTGGGATAAGGAGTAGCCTCGAGCCAGTAAACAGCTCTCAAGCTATAGAAGATGGCCGAGTCGGAGCCGAGGATTGGCTCCGAACCCAAACAGCAAGAAGGAAGGCGAGATGAAGACAACTAACATGGAACGTTATGGTAGGTACATAACTTCTTTTTCTTGGTCGTGGCTAAGTGGAATTTTTTTCTTATTATTATTCGACTTATAGTGTTTAAAAAAAGTTTATTAAGCTGTATTAGTATTCGTTAACAGTCTGGTGTCTGTTGAAGACCTTGTGTAGCATTGTTTGCTATGTTTCTGCTGTTCTTTTCTTGGCCTTTCTTCCACAGGCCTGTCTGTTGTATCCCTGCACTTGCTGTTGGTTTTTCCTGTTTGGGCTTTTGCCTAATTGTTTTCTTCTTCTAAAGCTATCTATCACCAAGGGCTAGGCCCGTTTAAGTTAGAGGACCTAGTCCTCTGTCTGTCATTTGTGTTTTTCCTTCCCTCCAGGGGTAGGCCCGTTTAAGTTAGAGGAACTAGTCTTCTGTCTGTCGTGTGTTTCTTCCTCTAGGGCTAGGCCCGTTTGAGTTAGAGGACCTAGTCCTCTGTCTGCCTATCTGCTGTTTTTCCTTCAGGGCTAATCATTTAAATTAGAGGAAGTTCCTGTTTTGTTTTGGCGCTAGTCACTGTGACTTGGCTTATTTCTGTCTGTGTTTGTATCTGTATTGGTAACAGTTATGTCTAAAGAATTGAAAGACCACAAACCTTTAAAAAATGTTCCAAATGCGCTCAAAAAATGTCCCTGACAGACAGGCATACTGTTTGCGCATATTGCTTAGGTGCTATTCACCTTCAAGAATCTTGCTCCTTTTGCCATGCTTTTAGTCCTCGAGTCCTTCAAGAGAGAAAGAACAAACTTATTCTGAAAGGTCTCAAAGCATTCCTTTGAGGAAGAATTAGCTTCTTCTTCCTCCTCCAGTTCCAAGTCACCCTCATCTAAGAAAGACAAAGCTAAACCTGCAAAAAGGCGGTCTCCTACTTATTCGGTGTCTTTGGAACCGCCAGAGAAAATATCCAAATTGACTACTTCCTCTTTGGCTCCATTGGTTTCAGTGCCGATAATGGAATCTGTGTCCTGGAGCTGGTTGGCGGAACTTCAACCGGTTTCTCCGACACTCAGATGGTCAATTTTTCAGTGGTGTAGGTCCCCCACGTTATCCTCCAGGTCCTCTAGGAGCCTTTCTGATGAGGACGTTGAGAGAGTGGTGCACAGACTCCTGAAGACATCAGCGCTGGCAAATTTACTTTCGGCTCCATCCCAGTCCGCTCTGGAGCCTACTGAGCCCGTACACCCTATCACCATTTCTCCTCCAAGCCACTCCAGCGCTTCGGAGCCAGAGATGGTGCCACTTGGTGTGGAAAGGTCGGTTCCAGCTACCTCTGTGGGCCTCTCGGTTCTGATATCCACTCTGACACCTTCAGTACCTTCCATGGGGTCTAGGGTCCTAAGCTCTCTGGTCGGGCCCGAGGGGGACGCTTGGACCCAAACTTCTTCGGTTCTGAGCTTACCTCTTGGTGCTTTGGCTCGGGTGAGCTCGGACCCCATGTCTGCCTCAGAGCCTGCCTCTGCTCCTTTGGAACAAGGGGTGTCCTCGGAGCTGAGGGGTCGGCCTTCGAGCTAATGAGGAGTGTCCTGTCCAAGTCTTCAGTTGCAACTAGGGGCATCAACACTCTCCCCCCTAAAGTGCTGACCTCAATCTCAGCACCTTCTCTCATCCAACACAGCAGAGACTTGCAGCCTCAGGAACCCTCCATGAGTGGTCACCAGTCTTCCGTGACCTCCCCAAAATATCCTTTTGAGGAGGCCCCTCGGAAAAAAACTTGTAAGAGGAAGCATGTTGACTCCCCCGATGAGTCCATTAATCAGACACTGACCTCGAGGAGTACCCCAAGTCGTCCTCTGATGATATCTCCTTTGCAGATATCCTTGAGATTCTGAAACAGAGAGGCAACTGGCCCACCACCTCCCCTTCTGATGAGGAGCCAGTGTACCTGAAGGCTTTCAGGTCTCAACCCTCTGCCTCTTGGGTATCACCACCTTTCAATGAACTTTTGGATCTAATGAGTCGAAAGGTGTGGGAATCTCATGACACTGTGGAACAAGTTCCTAGAAGACCCAATAAATTCCTATCAGCACCTCAGGACAAACAATTTCTCACCAAGGGTGTGTGAGTAGATGCCATGGTGGGGGCAGCAGCCACCAAAAAGGAACTACCTGAAACTTCTTCCACTGTCCATCCACCGAACAAGGAGTCTCAAACAATGGACAGGTATGGGAAGTGTGTCTTTTTTCCAGTGGCTTTTACACTCAGATCGCTTTACTACCTCTCTCATTTCACTAAGCTCCAGAGAGATCTCCTAAAAGAGCTAGGAGATACTCTCCTAGGTAACATATCTGAAGTGGTATCTGATAAGCTTAACACACAGATGTCTACCTTAAATTCTATTATTAACTCCTCCATGAGGCTGATATCGTATGCAGCGGATGGAGCGAGTAGAGCAGCGGGTTCAGGAGTTTCTCTTAGAAGGTACTGCTGGATGCGCTTGTGTAATTTTGCGGAGGCCTTTAAGTCTACCTTTACCAATGCCCCATTTGATGGATCCTTGTTGTTTGGACCTAAGGAAAAGGACACACTCACCAGGTGCAAACAGGAAGGGAAGACCCTGTCTGCTGTGGGGGTCCATTTTTTCATTCCTCTAGACCTTATCCCAAAGAGCAGAGGGGTGGAAAGATGTGGTTTAAAAACTCTCATAGGTTTTTCCAGGACACACAGGGTCATTCCTTCTCCAGAGGCAGAGGAGGAGGAAATAACAGTAGACGTCACCCTAGAGGCAGGTGAGGCCTGCAGAATCAGGGGGACCGTGATTCTTTTCGTGGTTGTCCCTACCAGTGCTCCTGAAAGGAGGCCAGACTGTGCATCTCTGGAGTCAGTCTGAGGCCGTGTATCTTTGTACCCAGAAGCTTGGCACAACATCACACAAGACAAGTGGGTACAAAGGATAATTACCAGAGGATACTGTATTCCCTTCTCTTTCCTACCTCCTCAGACAAGAAGAATCATGGATGTTCCTCCCAATCACAGGGATTTAGCAACAGTAGAAATCCAAAAGTTGCTCGAAAAGAGAGTCATCCAACCTGTACTCGCAGACCAAGAAGGATTAGGGACTTACTCCAGATTCTTTTTGGTGCCCAAATGAACAGGGGACTTGAGGCCCATCTTGGATCTCAGAAGTTGAAGGAATCAGTAAAGAAGTCCAAGTTCCGAATGGTCATGTTACAATCGATACTTCCGCTGTTAGGGAAAGACGTTTGGATGGGCTCCATAGATCTCCGAGATGCGTACTACCACATCAAAATGGACAGAGCATCAAGGAGTCACTTACGCTTCTGGCTGGGGGCCAGTCATTACTAATTTCACACTCTGCCCTTTGGTCTCACCACAGCCCCCAGGGTGTTCACCAAATGCATAGCAGTGGTAACGGCTCACTTGAGATATCTTGGATTCCAAGTGTTTTCGTACCTGGACGACTGGCTCCTGACTGCCACCACCACGCATCTACTATTACAAGCCTGGGATGCCACCATTATGACTTGTTTGCAACTAGGAATTACAATAAACTGGCAAAAATCTGCATTTTCACCCTCTCAGCATGTGAATTTCATTGGAGCAGAAGCAAACACCGTCACAATGAGGGCTTACCTCCCCATAGAGAGAGTCCAGAATCTCAGGCAACAAGCTTGGAGTCTACTTCCACAGCAAAAAGCAAAAGCAAAGACGGTACTCAAATTGCTAGGTACGATGGCCTCCACGATAACATTAGTCCCATTAGACAGGCTGCACATGAGAGTTCTGCAGTGGTTACTTTTCGCCCAGTGGTCTCTGCAGCAACTACTTCTTTCTCACCCCATTCTGATAATAGAATCCTGCAAACAGGATCTTCGCTGGTGTATCCAGTCCAGCCATCTGACTACAGGCAGACCTTTTGCTCCGTCTCCCCCAGTCGCCACCGTGACCACGGATGCCTCCCAGATAGGGTGTGGGGGCATTATCTAGGGAGAACAGTTCAAGGCATGTGAGAAGAACACAAGGCTCGTTTGCATATCAATGTCCTGGAGATGGGAGCAGTGCTTCTGGCGTTGCAAGCACTTCACAGCTTTCTCCCTCTAGGGAAGACTGCGATTCACTTGGACAATATGTCAGTGGTATGGTACATAAACAAACAAGGAGGGACCAAATCTTCGAGTTTGGGAATGGGCAGTGTCTTCCCAATGCTTTCTGGTCGCAATGCATATTCCGGGGAAAACCAATGTGATAGCCGACAGGCTTAGCAGGGCGATTCTTATGCCTCACAAGTGTTCTCTGAATCCACACATTACGGAACATATTTTTCACAGATGGGGTCAACCTTGCTGCAATCTATTCGCCACTCCTCTGAACTCCAAATGCAGCAGCTATTTCACCCTGACCCCCCCTGAAGGGGGAGACACCCAGAGACGCACTTGTTCACGACTGGCCCTCAGGACTTCTTTATGCCTTTCCTACTTTTCCTCTGATATCAAACGTCATTCAGAAAGCACAATCCTTGGGAAGCAAGATGATCCTCATTACTCATTACTGGCCTCGTCAGATTTGGTTCCCCTTCCTCAGGCCTCACCTAATGGATGAACCTTGTATTCTGGACCTAGTGCCAGATTTACTGATGCATATGTCAGGGGTGTTCCATCCCTCTCTCCACACCCTCAACTTGACAGCGTGGCTGCTCCAGTTCCATCCCTACTCAGGCTTCACAACTTTTCTCCTGATGTTGTACATATTCTGACATCTTCTCACAAACCTTCAACTAGAAAGATTTACGCCAGTAAGTAGAAAAGGTTTTCCTTTTGGGCTTGCGATAGAAATCTCGATCCTTATACAGCCCCAATTTCTGCGATTTTGGAGTTTCTCACACAACTGTTTCATCAAGGGTCAGCCGCTGCCACTATTAAAGTTCAGCTGGCAGCTATTTCTAACTTCCATTTGGCTAATGAACCTAACCTTATGGCGCACAGATTGTGCAGAGCCTTCCTTAAAGGTGCCATATTATTGAAACCCCCCCGTCATGGACCCTGTGGCACCCTGGGATTTTAATTTTGTCCTTCATAAACTTATTTTGTCTCCCTTTGAACCATCAGCAACGTGCAATCTCAAATTCTTTTCATGGAAAACCATATTTTTAGTGGCCATCACATCTGCAAGGAGGGTCTCAGAACTTCAAGCCCTCTCTATTATGCTGACTTATTTGGTATTCCACAGAGACAGGGTTTCCCTACGGACCAACCCGTCATTTGTTCCTAAGGTCTCTTCACAGGCTGATATTAATCAATCCATTGATCTACCTGTATTTTCCCAAATTTTTCCAATAAGGCAGAATACAAATTTCACCAGTTTGACATTCATAGACAGGTACGATTCTATATTCATAGAACCAAGAGTTTCAGAAGGTCAGACCAATTGTTTATTTCCTTTTCAGATTCAAGAAAGGGTTTACCAGTCTCAAAACCTACTTTATCACACTAGATTTCAAGCTGCATTTCATTCATTTATATGCCCAGTGGCAAAGATCTCCCTTTTAAGGTGAAAGCCCACTCTACCAGATCTGTTTCTACATCGGGGGCCTTCCAAGCCAAAATTCCTATGGATAACATTTGTGCAGCAGTGACATGGGCTACCCCTCATACATTCATAACTCATTGCAAGTTGGACATGGCTTCCAGGAACAGATCTTCCATTGGTTCCACCGTACTCAGAAGTAATTTCCCCAAGAGCCACCCAAGATAAAGGTGCTAGGGACACTGTCCCAAGTGTAAGAATGAAAGCAAGATAGGACTACAGAACATAAAAAAGTTATGTACTCACCATAACGTTCCATGTTTGTACTCCATCTCGTCCTTCATTCTTACTATCCCACCCTCGTTCCCCCTCCTTTGAGGACCTGGAGGAATTTAAACAATTACTCTCTCTCTCTACGTTTGACACGTTTCTCCATGGTTTGTTCTTTCCTCTATAGTTTCTACTACTAGCAGCAAACAAGATCTGGGATATATCAGCGGTGCATGATGGGATACCTCCTTGCCATGAGCCAACTAGAAGACTTTCAGCTAGAGAATTGCTGAGTCAGAGCCGAGGATCAGCTCCAATCCCAAGTGTAAGAATGAAGGACGAGATGGACTACAAACATGGAACGTTATGGTGGGTACAGAACTTCTTTTTTAACAAACCTTAATAGGCAGGAACTGTTTATGACAACACTGAAATACCTGCATATAAAACAGAATAAATGCAAACATTTCAGAGACATTTGTTAATGGAAATGGATAAATGTAGCTGTATCAGAGACCTAGGCTAACTAAATAAATATATGCCATAGAAGTCATTTAGGAAACTGTAAGATGTTATGTGATCCTATCTCGCCTACATTCTGACTGATGGGCTCGGAGCCGATCCTTCGGCTCCGACTCGGCACGCTTATGCTATAGAGCGAGGCCTCTAATTGGCTGAGCTATCTTTATCCCAGGATGCACCACCACTAATCCCCCAGATCTCGTTTGCCGCTTACAGAGCTTGGACGTGGTCTCAACATTGGCTAGGCTAAGTACTATATTAATAGTCGTTTTTCCTGTCAGTAGTTCACTCATTTCAACCCAAAAGCTGTTTTAACGGCTATTTTTTGTGTACGAGTGTGTTTCTTGTTGTTTTATCGAGTTTTGCTTAAATTTTCCTGTCAGAGAAGGTTCCGTTTAAGTTAGAGGGGCCTTCCCCTGTACTAACTACTTTAGTGGTTGTGTGTGGGTCAAGTACCCGTTTGAGTTAGAGGGTCTTGACCCTCCTTGTTTTCTTCCCTTTCTTTTTCTGTGTGTAAAAAAAAAAAAAAAAAGTTTTTCAGTTTAAAATATTCTGAGTTACTGGCATACTTATTTGTACCTGTGTCTTAAAGTTTACTGTTGTGGTCTGTTTTTTCTTGTACAACTATGTCTAAGGAACATAAACCCTCCGGGTTTAAAAAGTGCACGAGGTGTGGGTTCAAAATGTCCATAACGGACGACCACTCCTCGTGCGTCTATTGTCTTGGCGCCAAACATCTCCAGGAATCGTGCAGTGTATGCCATGCGTTTTCCTCCCGAGTCCTCCAGGAGAGGAAAAACAAATTAATCCTTAAAGGATTAATCAAGCCTTCTTTCGAGGAGGCTTTATCTTCCTCTCCGTCTCCTTCTAAGAAGAGAAAGCCGGCTCCGACCAGTCAGTCGGAACCGACGGCTAAAAAAGCTAAGCAGACTTCTCCATCGGCTCCACGGACTTCGGAGCCGAGGTCGGAACGGTCTGCCTCGATGCCTCCAGCCTCGACCCCTCTGGTTTCGGAGCTGAGGTCTGGGGCATCGAGAGGCGGGTCACCCTCATTGGCTCCACTGATATTGGAGCCGATAAGGGTCATCGGCTCAGACACTTCCCCTCGGGCGAAGTCCTTATCGGCGCCGAGGGAAATTTCCTTGAAAGTTTCCTCGGAGCCGATAATTGTGGAGTCCTTTCGGAGCCGGTCCCCGAGCCCTTCGGAGATGATGGAGAAATTGGTTTGGGCCCGATCGGTATCCTCGAGATCTTCCAGGATGTCTGATTCGGACATCGACAGGGTACTCCTTCGACTCTTCCAGTCTCCGGTGTTCCAAAAGATGGTTTCGGCTCCAGCTCATTTGGCTTCGGAGCCGATGGTCCACTCCCTTACTGTACTTCCTCCTCCAACAGCTTCGGCACCGTTGGAGCAGGTGTTGGTGGAACCAGTGGAGGTGTTAGGGTCAGGCCCGACCCTTGCTCCGACTCCTGGGTCGGAGTTCAGTGCACGGACTTCTTCCTTCGGCCCTGGGGGGGAGGCTTCGGGATTGATACCTTCGGTCCCAAGTCTCCCTCTTGGTGCGTCGGCGGCGGGAGTACCGTCCACTGTCATGGCCACGGAGGGGGGACCTTCCCAGGATTCTGGTGGTCCCGCCTTCAGGGCTATGAGGAGTGCTCTAGCCAAATCTTCATTGGCTACCTCCACAGTTTCCCCAGCTCCTTCCCTACATTTGGAGACTGGGTCGTTGGCAGTTCCCCTGTCCGCAGACAGCGGAGCCCCTGGGCCTCAGGTTACCCCCACTGGGGTTTCTCCCCCTCCTGGAGGTCCTTCTGAAGCCTCTTCGGAAGAACCTCCCAGGAAGAAAACGTGCAAGAGGAAGCACGTTGACTCCTGACGAGTCTTTGACATCTGACACCGATCTCGATGATGCAGAGGGGTCCCCCAAGTCGTCCTCGGATGATGTCTCCTTTGCAGACATCCTGGAAGCCCTAAAACAACGAGGTGGCTGGCAGTCCAAACCTCCCTCTGCTGATGAGTCGGTGTTCCTGAAGGCCTTCGGGGCTCAGCCCTCTGCCTCCTGGGTGTCTCCGCCCTGACGAGCTCTTGGATTTGATCTGTCAAGGCTGCTGGAACACCAGATTCTGTGGAACTGGTGCCCGCGTCCAAACAAATTTCTTTCAGCGCCCCAGATAGAGAGTTCCTTACGAAAGGTGTGGCTGTGGATGCTATGGTGGTGGCATCTGCTACACAGCAGGATGTAGCAGAGGCTTCTCGTCCGTCCATCCTCCTAATAAGGAGTCTAGGAGCATGGATCGGTGCGGCAGCGCACCCTAAGTTCAGCGGCCTTTACCCTGAGGTCTCTGAACTACCTGACGACTTTACGAGATTCCAGAGGGATCTGATTAAGGAGCTATCCGATACCCTCTTAGGTAACCTGCCTGAGGAGCTGGCCCAGACGGTTGGATCTCAGCTGGCTACAATGTCATCCATTTGAACTCGTCCATGAGGCTCATCTCGTATGCGGCGAAGGCGAGTAGAGCGGGTACAGGCATTGCTCTACGGAGACAAGCCTGGCTCCGCCTGTGTCATTTCAAAGGAGGCCTTCAAGTCTTCATTCACGACGCCTTTGATGGGTCCTCCCTGTTTGGGCCCAAGGTGAAAGACACACTTACCCGCTGTGAACAGGAGGGTAAGACTCTGACTGCCGTAGGGGCACGATTTTCCACTCCCTTTTGGCCTTATCCCAAGGCTAAAAGAGGAGGGAAGATGTGGTTCCGGATATCGCAGAAGTCTTACCCCTCTCAGCAGGAAGGTTCCCCCTCCAGAGGCAGAGGAGGGGGAAATTCAACAAGAAGACGCCGTCCCAGAATCGGCAGAGGCCCCCGCAACACTGGAGACCGCGAGTCCTTTCGTGGCTCTTCAGCTTTTCATAGTCCCTGAGGGATTGCCCGACTGTGCTGCTCCGGAGCCAGTCGGGGGTCGTTTTTCAAAGCACCTAATGGCCTGGGAAGGGATCACTCAGGACCGATGGGTGCTTCGAATTATCGCCGGAGGTTACTCCATCCCATTCTGTTGTCCCCCCCCTCAGTCCAAAAGAATCCCGGACCCGCCACCCAGGCAGCGGGATACCGCGGCCATAGAAATTTCAAAACTGCTGCAAAAGGAGCCATCCAACCGGTCCCCGCAGACCAGATCGGATTAGGGACTTACTCAAGATTCTTTTAGTGCCAAAAGACCGGGGACTTGAGGCCCATTTGGACCTAAGCAACCTAAACCGTTCAGTCAAGAAGTCCAAGTTCGAATGGTCACTTTACAAACCATTCTCCCATTGTTGGAGAAAGGTGTTTGGATGTGCTCCATAGACCTCAAGGACACGTATTACCATATCAAAATACATCAAACGTCCAGGAGACACTTGCGCTTCAGCCTAGGAGGCAGTCATTTTCAGTTCCGTGCTGCCCTTTGGTCTCACCACAGCCCCAGGGTGTTCACCAAATGCTTGGCAGTAGTGACTGCTCACTTGAGGAGTCTAGGATTCCAGGTGTTTCCGTACCTAGACGACTGGCTTCTAACTGCCACCTCCAAGCATCTACTTCTAAGGAGCCTGCAAGCCACAACATCACTGGGCAATTCCTCGAATCACCTTCAATTGGCCAAAGTCTGTGTTACGGCCATCTCAAAGAATAAGATTCATAGGGGCAGAGATAGATTCAAACCAGATGCGGGTCTATCTACCTGCAGACAGAATTCAAATCATACAAAATCAGGTTCGAGCCTTACTCCCCAGGTCCAAAGCCCCAGCCAGAATGGTCATGCAACTATTGGGATCGATGTCTGCCACAGTTCTGCTAGTTCCCTTGGCAAGGTTACACATGAGAATCCTCCAGTGGCTTCTTTCAACTCAGTGGTCCTTTCAGGAACTCCCTCTCAATCATCTAATATGGATCACAGAATCTTGCAGACGGGACCTTCGCTGGTGGCTAGTGTCCTCCAATTTGGATCAGGGGCGACCCTTTGTTCTTCCTCCTCCGGCCACTTTGACCACGGACGCCTCCCAGATGGGGGCATTCCCTGGGCAGGTCAGTCCAGGGCAAATGGCATCCGGAAGAGACCTCTCCACATCAACATCCTAGAAATGAGGGCAGTACTCCTGTCCCTTCAAGCCCTTCACTATTACCTCCCTCAGGGCGTAATTGCTGTTCACTCGGACAACATGTCAGTTGTCTGGTACCTGAACAAGCAGGGAGGGACCAGATCCTATCCTCTTTGCAGAGAAGCGATGAGGGTCTGGGAATGGGCGGTCTCGACCAAATGCTTCCTAGTGGCTACTCACATACCGGGCAAATCCAATGTCATAGCCTACAGGTTGAGCAGAACCATCCTCTCTCCTCACGAATGGTCTCTGAACATGACTATTACAAGACAAATTTTCAGCGAATGGGGAGTTCCGTGCTGCAACCTCTTCGCGACTCCTCTGAATGCGAAGTGCAAAGATTTTTTCTCCTTAACCCCGGCTCCGGGGAAGAGCCCTATGGACGCGTTAGTCCATCCTTGGCCCACCGGCCTGCTTTATGCCTTCCCTCCAGTTCCTCTCCTACCCAAGGTAATTCAGAAGGCGTCTCTCTTAGGGAGCAAGATGATCTTAATTGCTCCTTACTGGCCTTGTCAAGTCTGGTTTCCCTATCTTCGGAAACATGCTCTGGAAGGTCCATGGTTCCTGGACCAGGTCCCAGACCTACTGATTCATCAGTCGGGACTACTACACCAGTCCCTACACACATTAAAATTGACGGCCTGGCTCCTCCTCTTCCGACCATAGTCAGGAGACATGCACTAGACCCAGATGTAGTGCACATATTGTCTTCAGCCCACAAGTCTGCTACGAAGAAACTGTATTCTAGCAAATGGAAAAGGTTTGCTATCTGGGCTCAACTCCGGGGCCTGGACCCCATTTCTACTCCCGTGGCAGAAGTACTCAAGTTTCTGACCTCTCTTTTCAACCAAGGCTCTTCTGTTTCTACCATCAAAGTACAATTGGCAGCGATTTCTAATTTTCATGAATCCATAGACCCACCCTTAATGAGCAACAGGTTGTGTAAGACCTTCTTGAAAGGTGCTGCTCTATTAAGACCTCCGGTTTCTCATCATGCACCTCCATGGGATCTCGATATAGTATTACGTGCCTTGACTTCTTCCCCCTTTGAACCGGCAGCTACCTGTGATTTAAAGTTTCTATCATGGAAGACAGCTTTTCTAGTGGCAATTACTTCAGCCAGAAGGGTTTCACAACTTCAAGCTTTGTCAGTGAAACCCCCGTGCTTGGTTTTTCATACAGACAGAGTTTCCCTCAGACCAAATCCTTCTTTTGTTCCTAAAGTCTGTTCTACTTTATGCTTGCAACAGTCATTAGAGCTCCCAGTTTTTTTCCCAAAATACTCCAATAAAGCGGAATTTATTTTCCACACACTAGATGTCCTCAGGCAGTTACGTTTTTATTTGCATAGGACCAAACAATCAAGGAAGACAGATCAGTTGTTTGTGTCCTTTGCAGAAAACAAATTGGGCAACGCGGTCACAAAGGTCACTATTGCCAAATGGATCAGGGACTGTATTACTCAAGCTTATATTTATTCTAACAAAGAGCTTTCCACCTCTGTCAAGGCTCATTCTACAAGGGCTATGGCTACTTCGGTAGCATTTCATTCTAAGATTGCTATTAGTGACATTTGTGCTGTGGCTACATGGTCTTCCCCGCATACCTTCATTTCTCACTACAAATTAGATGTGGCATCTAGAGGACGAGCTTCATTTGGTTCCACAGTGCTCAGGAGTGTTTTCCAATGAGCCACCCGGGATTTAGGAATGTAGGCGAGATAGGATCACATAACATCTTTTAGTTATGTACTCACCATAACTTCAGATGTTTGGGATCCATCTCGCCTACATTCCTAATAACCCACCCTCCTTCCCCCTTCCTTGGAGATCAGAGGATATCAGAAGGTCCGAATCCTGTTGTTTCATCTTGAAACATCTAACAATGTTATATAATCAAGCTGTGCATGTGTGCATGAATGCGGACAAACAAGATCTGGGGGATTAGTGGTGGTGCATCCTGGGATAAAGATAGCTCAGCCAATTAGAGGCCTCGCTCTATAGCATAAGCGTGCCAAGTCGGAGCCGAGGGATCGGCTCCGAGCCCATCAGTCAGAATGTAGGCAAGATGGATCCCAAACATCTGAAGTTATGGTGAGTACATAACTAAAAGTTATTGGGTACTGGCAGTGTCAGGTATATCAGTGTGTAGTTTTAATATGTGTATGTAAATATGCTGCCTCCTGTTCACTGGTATGTGTGCATAACTCAAGAATAATATATCTAGAGTGGTGGAAAGTATGGTACTTTGTATTCTCCATACTGTAAAATGTGATGTGAAGTTGTTAAATCTCACCATTTATTGTCACTGATGGGTTCGGGTTAGGAGCCGATCCTCGGCTCCGACACGGCCGATAGCAAAGCTCAGGACCAAGCCCCTTATCCCATGTTGGCCTTTAGTGGATAGTTGTGATAGAGTTTATTAGATAGTTTTGTCAGTTTATATATATATATATATATATATATATATATATATATATATATATATATATATTTATAGTGTGTGTTAAAACTGTTTCATATTTGCTATTAGTTGTGATAGAGTTTAAGCATTAGCATAATTATGTCTGAAGTTAAAGAAAAATCTAAGTCTGGCTTCAAGAAATGTCCAGACTGTGGACAAAAGATGTCAGTCACTGATGGGCACGTTCAGTGTGTATACTGTTTGGGTGCGAAGCAACTACAAGAATCTTGTAGTATTTGTCATTCCTTCTCTTCTAGAGTGCTGTTAGAAAGGAAGAGAAAATTGATGGCTCTGGGCTTGCTTAAGCACCCCTTCTCTGAAGCTTTGAGTGACCAGGATGGTGCCAGCAAGTCATCTAAGTCTTCAAAATCTTCTGCAGATTTCAGGGGATTTAAGAAGTCTAAGAAAATGATGATTCAGGGCCATTGGTTCCATTGACCTCGGAGCCAAGTGTGCCTTCCTGTCAGAGCCAGCTCACAGCCTTAAAGCCGGTCTCTGAGACTCCTTCATCTCATTTGCTTCAAATGGCACAGTCTGTGCATTCATCGAAGTCTTCTGTCAGCTTCTCTGATCTGGATATGGACCGTTTGGTGCAGAAGCTCTTAAGGGCACCAGTCCATGCCAAATTATTGTGGCTCCGACACTCCGTCGGAGCTGAAGACCATCACCCCGGACTTGACTGCTCCTCCTCCGAGCCGTACCGGACCTTCGGAGCCGGAGGAGGTAGACCTGATGTTTGTTGATCCTGTGGAGCCGAGACCTGCCCCAGTATCTTCGGTTCCATCCGCTTGGACGTCCTCGGCATCAACCGGGGACTCTAGGAGCCGACACTCTTCTGTCGGGTCTGGTGAGGGTAGTTGTACCGACTTGTCAGTGCTGACATTTCCAAAGCCATGGTGCTTTCGAAGCTATGAGGAGAGTCATGTCTCCAAGGACATCTTCAGCATCAGGTCCGGCTTCCTCCTCCCCTCAAGTGTCTGTGTCTGCTTCTGTTTCCACTGGCCAACCCAAGTGTAGAGACCCTGAGCCTCAGGTATCCCCACAGGGCGCCCCTTGCTCTTCTGAGACCTCTCCAGAGGCTCCCGCTGAGGAGGTCCCCAGGAAGAGGTTGTGTAAGAGGAGACACTTGAACTCCGCACAGGAGTCTTTTACATTGAACACCGACTTGGATGAGTCAGAAGGGTCCCCTCGATCCCCCTCTGAGGATATCTCCTTTGTGGAGATACTAGAGATCCTTAGGTAGAGGGGTGATTGGCAGTCCAAAAGCCCTACCAAGGATGAGTCAGTGCTTCTGAAGGCTTTCGGGTCTCAACCTTCCACCTTTTGGGTGTCTCCACCTTATGACGAGCTCATGGATCTGATACTCTCGTAGGGCATGGGAGTCGCCGGAGTCCATGGAACCTGTCCCTCAGAGGCCAAAGTTTATCTCTGCCCCGTGGATAAACCTTTTTTGACTAAGGGAGTGCCTGTTGATGCCATGGTGGTGGCAGCGGCCACCAAGAAGGAAATGTCTGAGGCTTCCTCATCTATCCAACCTCCCAACAGAGATTCTAGGATTATGGATAGATATGGGAAATGCTTTTATAGTTCAGCGACTATTTCTCTTTGATCACTGAACTATTTAACCCACTTCACCAGACTCCAAAGAGATCTCCTGAAAGAGATAGGAGATACTCTCCAGGCTACAGTAGCTGCAGGGGTTTCCGACAAAGTTACCAACCAGCTCGCTACTCTAAACTCGATTGTGAACTCGTCCATGCTTCTCATATCTTACGCAGTTGATGGTTCGGGTAGGGCCACAAGTTCAGGCATTGCTCTGCATAGACATGCCTGGATGCATCTCTGTTCCTTCATGGAGCCCTTCAAGTCTTCATTTATCAACACCCCATTTGATGGCTCATCCTTGTTTGGGCCCAAGGTCAAGGAAACTTTGACCAGGTGTTTGCAGGAAGGAAAGACTCTGTCTGCTGTCAGAGTCCACTTTTCTAACCCTACTCGGCCTTATCCTAAAGGCCCTAGGGGTGGAAATATGTGGTTCCCAAAAGCCCAAGGAGCCTTTCAGGACACACATGGCAAAACCATCTCTAGAGGCAGAGGAGGGGGTTATAATGGAAGATGCCACCCGCACGGCAGAGGTAGGTCCGCAACAGCAGGGTGACAGAGGTCAATTCTCTAGTCAGCCCTATCAGCGCTCCTGAAAGGAGGCCCAGCTGTCCTACTCTATAGGCAGTCGGGGGTCGCTTGTCTTTATACCCAGAAGCCTGGCTAGATATAACATCCGATACCTGGGTACAAAGCTTCATCTCCAGAGGGTATTTCATACCCTTCTCTTTCCCCCCTATTCCTGTCAAGAGATTCCCAGACATTCCACCTAGTTTCAGGGAACAAGCAACAATAGAGGTCCACAAGTTGCTAGAAAAAAAGAGTCATCCAGCCAGTCCCAGCAGACCAAACAGGATTTGGAACTTACTCAAGATTCTTTTTGGTTCCAAAGAAAACAGGGGACTGGAGACCTATCTTGGACCTCAGCAGATTCAACCAATTTGTGAAGAAAGAAAAGTTCCGAATGGTCACGCTTCAGTCCATACGTCCCTTTTTAGGGAAAGGCAATTGGATGTGCTCCATCAATCTCAAGGACGCGTACTACCATATAAAGATGGACAGACACTCCAGAGATCACCAGAGTTTCGGGCTGGGAGCCAGTCACTATCAGTTTCGAGCCCTGCCCTTTGGTCTCACTACAGCCCCCAGAGTTTTCACCAAATGCATGGCAGTGGTCACGGCTCACCTGAGGTGCCTAGGATTCCAGGTGTTTCTATACCTAGACGATTGGCTCCTTACCTCCACCACCAGGTATCAACTGATTCAAGCAAATGAATCCACTCTGACACTCTGCAACCAATTAGGCATTATGGTCAACTTCGAAAAGTCTGCCTTGTCGCCATTGCAGCATATTGTCTTTATAGGAACAGAGTTAGACACCTCAACCACCACCCTACGTCTTCCAGCTGAAAGGGTCTCACTGCTTTGCCAGCACATCACCTCATTGGTGTCAAAGAACAGAGCTCCAGCCGCAGAGGTCTTGAAAGTATTAGGTTTGATGGTGGCAACAATATTAGCCATTCCTCTCGCAAGGCTGCATATGCAAATTCTTCAATGGCTTCTGTTCACCCAATGGTCTTACCAGGAATTGACAATGAACCATATGATCCTCATCACAAACTCATACAAGGGGGACCTTCAGTGGTGGTTGATGTCTCTTCATGTCACAATGGGACGACCCTTTGTGCTTCCCCCCCTTGTAGCCACTGTAACCACGGACGCTTCCCTGATAGGGTGGGGGGCATTTTCAGGGAAAGACTGCCCAAGGTACATGGATGGATCAAGAGTCACATCTGCATACCAATGTTCTACAGATGAGAGCAGTACTTATGGAGTTGCAGTATTTTCAGGACTCTCTTCCTCTAGGGACCATTGCAATTCAGACAGAAAACATGTCAGTGGTCTGGTACTTGAACAAACAGGGCAGAACCAAGTCTTACCCCCTTTGTCGAGAAGCCCTCAGAGTATTGCAATGGGCTGTGTCATTTCAGCTTTTTCTGTTAGGAACGCATATCCTGAGGAAATCCAACGTGACAGAGGACAAGCTGAGCAGGGCAATTTTGTTACCTCACAAGTGGTCTCTCAACCAAGACATTGCAGACAGGATTTTCCACAAATGGGGCCAGCCTTGCTGCAACCTTTTTGCCAGTCATATCAATACCAAATGCAAGCTACTTTGCCCTGTTACCACCTCCGGGACATCCCCCGAGAGACGCACTTGTACACGATTGGCCTCCGGGTCTCCTATATGCATTTCCTCCAATCCCATTGATACCCAGATTTTTGCAGAAAGCGAAGTCACTGGGAAGGACTGACATTCTTATAGCCCCCCATTGGCCTCGACAGATTTGGTTTTCCTTTCTTCACCATCACCTGCTGGAGGATCCATGGATCCGGACCCAGTTCCAGATCTGCTAACACACCCGTCAGGGGACCTTCATCCTTCATTGCAGTCACTGAAGCTAAACGCTTGGCTGATCCAGTTCCCCACATAGCCAGGCTTCATTTCCTGTCGTACGACACAAGACAAATTCTATTGTCTTCCCATAAGCCTTCCACCAGAAAATTATATCACAGTAAGTGGAAGAGGTTCACCATTTGGACTGGCAAACAAAAATTGATCCTTTTCAAGCTCCACTGTCGTCCATTCTAGATTTTTTAATTCTAGTTTCCCTTGCAAGATTGCATATGAGAATTCTTCAATGGATACGGTCAACACAATGATCAATTCTTTATCACCCCATATCAGCTCAGATAAAAATAACTGGCACATGCAAGAAATACCTTTGGTGGTGGATTCAGTCAGATCAACTTTTACAAGATCATCCCTTCATTCTCCCTCAACCCAAGACTGTAGTGACTATGGACACATCTCAGCTTGGGTTGGGGGCATACCCCTAGGAAAGAAAAGGTCTAAAGGCAGTGCTCAGCTTGGTA